>NC_133659.1:30793358-30958358 GCF_037893015.1 Macrotis lagotis | reverse complement strand
ACACACTCATCCACACACACTCACACAGACAGATAGGTTCTTTCTCTCACACACTCATCCATACACACTCACACAGACACATAGGCTCTTTCTCTCACACTCATCCACACACACTCACACAGACACATAGGCTCTTTCTCTCACACTCATCTACACACACTCATCCAGACACAAAGGTTTTTTTCTCTCACACACTCATCCACACACTGACACAGACACAAAGGTTCTTTCTCTCACACACTCATACACACACACACACACACACACACACAAAGTTTCTTTCTCTCACACACTCATCCACACACACTCACACAGACACAAATTTTCTTTCTCTCATACACTCATCCACACACACTCACACAGACACATAGGCTCTTTCTCTCACACACTCATCCACACACACACTTGCACAAGCACAAATGTTCTTTCTCTCTGTACACACTCATCCACACACTCACACAGACACAAAGGTTCTTTCTCTCACACTCATCCACACACACTCATATAGACACAAAGGCTCTTTCTCTCACACTCATCCACACACACTCACACAGACATACAGGCCCTCTCTCTCATACATACACTACATAGAAAATACACACACAGTTGTTCCCTCTCAATCATGCACACATATACACATGCAGGCTCTTGTGCTCTCTCTCACACACACACACATTCACACATATATGCAGGCACTCTGACACACATTCTCAGGCACATAAATAATACACACAGACGCTCTCTGGAGATCTCTTGTCGTTATTTTAGGAAATCCTTTGGTATGTAATTTGAATGAGATGCTCACTGTGATCCTCTTCAATGTGTGTGAATGGGAAGGGGAAAAGAATGACCACTAATTAAGTTCCTACTATGTTCCAAACACCATACTAAATGTTTCACTGATATTGCGTTTGATTCTTGCAACAACCCTCCAAAATAAATAGTCATTATTTTCCTATTTTACAGCTGAGACAAATCAAATTGAATTTTGAGCTTTCAAACTCCAGGTCAATTACTCTATCAGACAGAGCGCCACCTAGATGCCGAGTTTTTATTTTATCCTTGGGGCAACAGGCAGTAACATTAAATTTTTTAGTTGAGCCAGTAACAAGTATCAGAAAGATTATTTTTGCAGTTGATGAAAAGACATATTGAACTTGCAAAATACTCTCCATTTTTGAGACCACTTAAGAGTTTTCTTCAATAGTCTAGGGAAAACATGATGGGAGGGGTGGCTAGGTGGCGTAGTGGATAAAGCACCGGCCCTGGAGTCAGGAGTACCTGGGTTCAAATCCTGTCTCAGACATTTAATAATGACCTAGCTGTGTGGCCTTGGGCAAGCCACTTAACCCCGTTTGCCTTGCAAAAACCTAAAAAAAAACATGATGGGAAAGAAGCTAGACTGATTCCCCTGTGTGTATATATAATCATACATGTGTGGAGAGAAAGTGACATCAGTGGAGATCAAATCCACAGGAATTCAAATCACTTTGAATAATCAGAAAAGTTTAAGAAAATGAAAGAATGAAAGAATGCTAAGCTTTAGAGCTTGGACAACTGGCTAGGGAGTAGTATTGAAGGAGCCCAGAAGTTGAAAGGGTCAAAGGTTTTGGAGAAGAAAGGTGATGGACTCTTCCTTTTCCCCCCATCCTCTCCCTGTCATTACTGAATAATTCAATCCACAGAGCACATTTGTACAACACAACTGGATATTCAGACTTCAGAAAGAAGCAACTTGGTGAAGAATAATACTTTCTATCTGTAGGAACTTGGTCAAAGTTGGGACCCTTTCTGGTCCTAGTTTCCTCCTCTGCACAGTATGGACGGGGTGGACTAGAAAACATCTCTAAATGTTGGACTGTAGTACCCTATGAAAGGGTCTATCCTTCCTTGATTGACCCCCAAATAACTAGATACATGACTGTGAACTCTCTAGGTCATCCATAATCCCTCCTCTCTGGTTTGCTCATGGAGACCTAAAAATGTTGAACTTGTTATACAGCGGAAGCTCAGTCTCTCCACAAAAAGCTAACTTCCCTCAGGAAGGGCATGAAAAACTGACTCCATTTGATATGCAACTGAGTGAACGGCAGCCAAGTTTGATCTGTTCTTTCTTCTTACACCAAGGAGATCCAGAGGGAAGCAAATAACTGGGCTAGAATGGGAACATGGCAGATCTAATCATCATTTCTTAAGCATATACGCTGGATAGAAATTTGAGCTCAGACAATGAAGAAAGGAAAGAGGGAAAGAAGGAAGGAATGGAGGGAAGGAGAAAGGATAGTTTGAAGTAAAGAAGGATGGAAAGAAGGAAAGGGAGTGGAAAGGAGGGAAAGCATGGGAGGAAGGAAGGAAGGAAGGAAGGAAGGAAGGAAGGAAGGAAGGAAGGAAGGAAGGAAGGAAAGGTGTGGGATAAGAATCCATTTTTAAAAATAGACTCCTCAGAGCAAAAGGAAAGTTTATTTTGGCTTTTCTTGAGAAAAGGGCACCCCCCAAGTCTCACAAAGGTAGTGAAGATCAAGGAGCTGCCCTGAACTGACAAACAAGCAAGATTATATGGCCCAGCACAATTCCCCCCTCCCTGGCCCTCTCTTCCAACCTGATTGGTTAAGGTTTTCAGAGTTACACTCTTTACGTGAAAAGTCTATCCAGCAACAAAGAGAAGAATAAAAGGTTTTCCTAAAATATTATCTCACCATCCAGATGGCAAGGGTATCAGAAGAAGATTTCTAATAACCTTCTGTTAAATGAATTAATGTCTGAGTATGCAAGGCTTTCTTAGTTTAGTGCTTATCAAGCAAGAGAAGGCAGGTTACTGTCCTCACAGTCCATTATCAGATATGTGGCTAACTAAGACTGCAAGGTCTCCTCTCTGGAAGTATTCCACTATTTCTCTCCCTCACAGAATCAATGCAAGGTCTTTCTGGAAATAGTCCACTGTTTCACTCCCTAGCAGAATCAGGAGGGTGTCTGACTGGGAATGCAAGGCCTCTCTCCCTCTCCTAAGACTAGTCCAAGGGTAATAGTCTGTCTTTGTTTTAATGATTTTTAACCCTGAGAGGACTTCACTAAGAATAGTAACTCTTGGGACAGCTAGGTGATGTAGTGGATAGAGCACTGGCCCTGGAGTCAGAAGTACTTAAGTTCAAATCTGGCCTCAGACATTTAATAATTACCTAGCTCTGTGGTCTTGGGCAAACCACTTAACCCCATTGCCTTGCAAAAAAAAAAGATCCTTTAAAAAAATGGTGGTAGTCATTATAGGGTTGCTGTGAGAATAAAAGCAGAGATTGGTTATAGCAAGCCATACTACTTAAATGAAAGAATATTAAGTCTTAAGAGGGAATATTCCACTAGGAAGGAAGGAAGGAAGGAAGGAAGGAAGGAAGGAAGGAAGGAAGGAAGGAAGGAAGGAAGGAAGGAAGGAAGGAAGGAAGGGAGGGAGGGAGGGAGGAAGGCTGTATCCATCACTAAATGCCTAGCATTATAAGTTCTGGCAATACAAATTGTAAACAAATACAAATTCATTCTAGGAGTTTATCTTCTAATACATACAAAAAGGAGCTGAAAATAGTGTAGAGATGAAGGAGTATGGCACAATGGAGGTACCAGGAGGAATAGTCAAAGAAGGGGAGCTTTGAGACAGAATATTTCAGGTTGAGGGGACTACCACAAGAGCAGGTGGATATTTCCAGACAAGGAGACCATAGGACATCAGGAAAATTGCAATATGAGAAAGTAGTAGAAGCATGATTTTTGCATTCCACAAGGCAGGCACAAATCCACAAGGAGATGAAACATTTGGTTGAGAGATGATCCATACCTCCATCGAGCCCATAATGTAGTAAGAGGAAAACTACAAAAATAGAGAAAACTATAGTACACAAAACTGAATGATTCAAACAAAGAGGAGAGTGGGGGAAATACTACAATTTGAAGTCAGATGGATGAATAGTCATCCACAGAGACATCCAGGAAGTCATCCTGGAGGACGTAGCATTTAAATTAGACTTTAAGGATCCATAAGAATTCAAAAGGTAAAGTAGAATAGGACATTCCAAAAATAGAGAGGTGAGAAGGAATAGACAATATTTGGTAAAAAATAAATCAATTTGATCGAAACTTAGAGTGGAGAGATATCAAAATGAGGCACCAATGACAGAGTTCTAGGCAATTAGGGAGCACCTTAAATGCCAACCTAAAGAACTAAACATTATTTAGGAAGAAATAGGGAACCAGCAAAAGTTTTCAAACAAAAGAGCCATGTGATCCTATCTCTCCCTCCCTACCTCTCCCTGCCTACACTTATGTTCAGGAATCCTCTAATCCTAAACTCAATCAAATAAAAAGAAATATTCCACTGAACTGTGGCCTTTCCTCACAATTTTCCTATTTCTTTCTTCCTTTCATTTCTTTTAAAAAAATTAATTTTAATGATGACTTTTATAGATGTTTATCACATTAACATAGTTTCCCTGATATCCTTTCCCTTCCTAGAGAGTCATCCCATATGATAAATAGTATTTTTAAGGACAAAAAAGAAATATAACTCATCAATACATTTTAAAAGTTTGAAAATATGTACAATGTAAATACCTGTGGATCTCCCACATCTGCAAATTCTTATCTCTCCTTTTAAACCTTCTTTGTTCTTTATAATTTCACAACATTTACTTTTGTTTTGTAATGTTTTGTGTGGTTTGTCCCATGTGAATTTTAACAAAAAAGTAAAAAGAGGCAGATCTTTGAGCAAGATAACATTAATTATCAAGAGTCAATAAATGAGTCAATGGCTTGCCTCCATTTATGCAAAAGACTATGAGCAAAAGGACTGTTCCCTTTTATATGTTTGGGGGAAAGCAAAACAAGAACAGAAAAGGACAGGTAATATCATGGGATCAAAAAGAAACAGATTGAGAGAAGCAGAACTGAAGTAGTTGAAAAAAGTGACAAATAAATTTAGAAATATCTCTACTCCAAATGTTTGTGAGGAGTGGCTAGGTGGCACAGTGGATAGAGCACTGGCCCTGGAATCAGGCATCCCTGAGTTCAAATCTGGTCTCAGACACTTAGTAATGACCTAGCTGTGTGGCCTTGGGCAAGTCACTTAACCCCATTTGCCTTGCAAAAACAAACTTAAAAAAACTGTTTATGTGGATTATTTGGGCCTGATCTGCGGCAAAGCCTCCCAAGCTCATAGTGGTCTGAGAATTCGTGGACAGATACACTATATCTTGCCTCCAATAGAATGAAGTTATTTTGGTCCAGTCAAGAACAAAAGACAGTAACCAACCAAGCAATGAGATGGATTCAAGAGAAGAGAAATTAGAGGTTGTCTAATAGCCTAAATATGGAGACTAGAGCCCTCTTTCAGAGGTTATTGATGTAGGCCAGCCAAGAGGGGATGAGGATCTCACCCAAGGTAAAGGTTGTATGATTGGACTGAAGGGTATGGTAGAAGAAATGTTATAGGCAAGAGAAAGCATTGACAAGATTTGGAAATGGGTTGAATAAGAAGATTGAAGAAAGGGGAAAATAAAGGGTAACTCCAAGTTTGCAAAGATGCAGAAATGAGGTTTGGAAGAAGGAGATGTCTGGAGAAAAACTATTTTGAACCTCTTGATTTGGATATGTTCATGAGACATGGAAGTGAAGTGAAGATAGAGACATCCAGGAGGCAATGGCCTGGAACTGCATTCTCTATCCCCAAGGAAAGGGTTGGTTAACTATATAACAAGAAGGGATCTTTGTTGAGATGAGAGTGGGAGAGATGCTTCTCAGGTGCTTCCTCTTTGAAAGAATTTTCTTTGGAAATTCTTTCTTTGCATGTTTCTGTTCCCCTCACAAAGATTTCCAAAATCATCATGTGGTTTTCAGGGCCTGGAGGCTAAGAATTGGGGAAGCAAAAAGTTGGGATTCACTGCTCCAACTCACTCTTTACTTTTTGGATTGCAGTTTAGCACGGAAGGAGAACCAAAGGCATTTAAGGAGCTTCCCAAAAAATACCCCAGTGCTGTTCCTATCTGGATTGGCCCCTTTAAGTCATTTTTGCATATCTATGATCCAGAATATGCAAAAGTTTTCCTGACTAGAAAAGGTAAGAATGAGTCATCATACATCCCAGCATATTAGAAGATATTTTGGAAAGTTGGAAGACTGGAGATAGAAAGCATCTAAGAAGAATCTAATCACATCTATATATAAATGGGAATCTTCTGAGACAGCTAAGTCGTACCGTGGGTGGATGCTGGGGCTGGAGTCAGGAAAACCTAAATCCAAGTTCAGCCTCAAATGTTTACTAGATATCTCATCTGGGTAAATCAGTTAACCTCTGTTTGCCTCATAGTCTTCAAACAATAAAATAGAAATAATCATAGCACCTACCTACAGGATTGTTGTAGGGATCAATGAGATATTTGTAAAGCACTTGGCATAATATATAAGTAGGCACTAAATAAATGCTAATTCCCTCCCTCCATGAATGTATCAGATAATCACCTATACCCACTTGCACACTGCCAAGGCCTCTCACTCTACTTTGGGTTAGCATCAATTGTCAGGAAATTTTTCTTTACTTTTAGAGTTATTCCATGGACCTCATCATCCCCTAGATTGATTGAGCCAGTCTCAGATAGAATCACAAAGGATATAGATCAAACTAAAAAAAAAAAAAAAGAGAGAAATTCTTAATAGGCCATAGAAGGAAGCTAGGGCAATCTGAGTATGAACCTGACTTTTGAACTATGAACTAAATTACAACTTTCTTGCCCTCCCTAAGATTGACCTGAGGTGGGGCAGCTAGGTGGCGTAGTGGATAAAGCACCGGCCTTGGAGTCAGGAATACCTGGGTTCAAATCCGACCTCAGACACTTAATAATTACCTAGCTGTGTGGCCTTGGGCAAGCCACTTAACCCCGTTTGCCTTGCCAAAAAAAAAAAAGGAAGCAAAAAAAAAAAGATTGACCTGAGGCTCCCCATTACCTTTATAGGTATGAACCAGTTCCTTTGCAGTAATACCCAGACATCTTATAGATATGCAAAAGGCCATGAGGAAATCTATCTTCTCTGCTAGACATTTCTCTTTCGTCATCCCCTCTCTCCCCTTTTCAAAGATCATGGGACTCCATTGAATTTCAGGGATCACACTAACATGGTCTGATGGATAAACCAAGATGATAATCTTTGAATAGACAGGGCAATTTTAGTTTATCAGTGGCATAGCCATTATGGCTGTATATCCTGGAACAAGTCACAAACTTTCTGTGCCTCATTCCTTTATCTTAAAATTGAAGTAATTGAACTAGATGGCTTCTGGGAGGGTTAAGTTCTGCAGCTCATGGTCCTCCATTGGTAACATCTTATGGAATGCTCATATCTTTCATCTAGGTCACCTCTTACCTTGTACCAGGGAACCTGATAAGCCTAATTTATACAAAAGAAGGAAAATGGGAGAGCACAGAATAAGAGTAAAGATTATTAACTGGTTTAAATGGATGTTCAATCCAATATGTCACAGATACCCAATGTCTAGTTCCATAAGTGTGTCCAGTAGAGTATAGCTTTGGGAGATTATTAGGAATGGAATGAGCTGTCCACTGAGGCCTCTTCAGACTCTGAGATTCAATTATTCCTAAACCCAGATGGTAACTGCATACCTATATGCCTCAACTTGTCACATGCTATGCTTGTTTTCCAAAATCCTTATCAACATTCCATACCTGGATTTATTATCATAACACTGCCTCCCATGCATTGATTTCATGAGCCTTAATTCCCAGGTTAATGGGTTGTTTATAATAGTTACATCACTAATTCCTATTTCATGAGGCCTCCTTGTCTTTCAGGAAAACTTTCCCTATATCCCACAGGAAAATGAACATCTCATGTTTTGCCTAACTATATATTTTTGACCTCCATCAAATGATGGGAACCAAGGGAAGGAAAAAGGGGAGAGAATTTGGAAATCAAAGTTTTAAAAATGAATGTTAAAATTTGTTTTCACATGTAAATACAAAAAGTGAGATAAAAACAAGATAGTGAACATCTCACCAAAACTTTCTCCTATACAGCCAGTTCCACCCAGTTTTCTATTCTTTTTAGTACCAAATCCTTTTCCTATTTTTAAGTTATACCTCCTATCTCCCAAAGCATCCAACCTCCCTTCACTGGCTCTTTTCTCCCATCTTCCCCTGTATTCTTCTCTATTTTCCCTCAGTCACATCCATGATAGTTTTCTTTAAATTATCTTTTTTTATTATGAACTTATGTCAAGATCACATATACAAAGAAAATGGATAAAATCACATGTAGATTTATGAGTTTCTGTTATGTAGTGTTTATAGTACTTTTTGATTTTTCCAATTACTTTATGAAAGGTTTTTGACATTTACCCACATGCTTATTTATAAGTTACAGAATTTTCTTCTTCCCTCCCATGTTCCTGTTATATGAGAAAACAGCTCCTAGACAATCGTCATTTCATATGTCCCCCTCTCCCTATCAAAACTACAACTAAACCAGTACCCTAGGACAATCCCCAAGAATCATCCTCACAAACTTATTGGGAAGGCCAAGGAAAGAGTATTTTGCAAACTGAAAATCTACCTAAATATCAGAGGATGTTTTATTATTTCTTGACCGTCTATCCCACCTCCAGACATGCTATGGGAAACTGGTCTTCCTATAAATGCTCCAAGAATGGGGCTCTAGCCTGACTTAGCCTCTTATAGAAGACCTAGAACCCCAGAAGTGTAGCCTGGCCTACACTTCAATGAGAAACCTAGAGATTCCATTTCTTTTTGCATGGTAAGAGTCCAATTTCAGAAAATACTGAAGGCTGAGACCCTCTCTATAACTTTTGGGGAGGAATAAGCAATGACTCAAGGATTGTTTTTGTGCTTTCACCACATCTACTCTATCATATACCTAAGGAAGCAGCTGTGGTTTCCCAAGGTACTGTCCCTTTCAGTAAAGTGCTAGGTTCTCCTTACTCATGATATGTTCTTTTTAGTACCCAGATCAATGCAGGCTCATTCAATAGCACTCTGATTTTGTCCGGTACATTCTCCACCTAATGTGGGCTTTTTCGGTTTCTTTACTTAATTTTACAGATCCCAAAACCCAGCTGCTCTACAAGTTCTTAGCAAATCTGACTGGTAAGTTATCTGTGATGAGTTTATTCTTCTCTATGTGGATGAGCAATATAACCTAGCAACTGAGAAAGAAAATTCTGATTTAAGTTATTTCCAATCAATTTCACCCCCAAAATTTTAATTTGATACCCACTGTTTGCAGGTATGATGCTAAGTACTGGAGATACAAAAAGAAAAATGAAAACCTAGCCTCTTTGAAGTTTACAATAAACAACCTTAAAGAAGTTTAGAAATTCAAGGGTAACAATGAATACCCATATAAGAAAATATAAACTAAATTCAAAACAATTTCTGGAGTGGTGAGAGCAAGCATCTGGAAGAAATTGAGAAAATAGTATCCAGGAACATCTTGTTGGTGCCTCTAGGTGGCGCTGTACTATGAAGAGTGCAGAGCCTAGAGTCATGAAGACTCATTTCCATGAATTTAAATCTGGCCTCAGATACCTACTGGCTGTGTGACCCTGGGTGAGTCACTTAACCTTGTTGGCTTCAGTTCAATGAGCTGAAGAAGGCAATGGTAACCTGATCCATTACCTTTGACAAGGAAACCCCAGAGTCATACAGAGTTGGACATTACTGAAACAACTAAATAGCAACAACAAATGTGAAAGGAGAAGGTGGAGGAATTAAAAAGAAATGAGGAAATATCTACAACATACATAAAATTCTCTATTAACAGGATAGGAAATAGAAACATCAAATAACCCAACTGAAGGACAGCAAATTGAACCAACGACAAGGAACTAGCAAAGTAGGGGAAGAAGACTTCAGGTCCTGATGAATAAAGAGGCAAATTCCATTATACATTCAAAAGACAATTTGGCCTTTTACTATTCAAGTTATTCTAAAAAAAACTTAGAAGGAAAACATTTCACCATGTTCATTCTATGAAACATATATAATTCGAAGACCTAATCCAGAAAAGAAAAAAAGAAAAAAGAGAACTATAGATCAAAAGCATTAATGGATTGATTTTAAAATTTTAAATGAAATATTGGCAAAATGTCTACAGCACTATTAAAAAGACAGTCCTTATGATTAAGTTGAATTTATACCAAGGACACAAGTATGCTTCACCACAATAAAAGCAAAATAATTAATCAAATAAAAAATAACTAGAACTATAATGATTTATTAAAAATACAAAAAAATTTGACAAAACATAACACCAATCCAAGTTTAAAAAAAGAGAGCACTACAAAACAGAGACATAAAAAGACTTTTTAAAATTTACTTTAAATATATATATATATATATATATATATATATATATATATATATATATATATATATATATATACCTAAAGATAGCATTCTAGGTAATGGAGTAATGCTAGAAGTTTCCCAATAAACATATGAGTAATTAATAATATCCTCTTCCTCATTGCTATTTGACATAGTTCTAGAACGGTTGTCCAATGACCATGGTTCTTGAAGAGGACCAATAACATCATGACATTGAAATCTTTACTTGTGCGTAAATTGGATTAAATAAGGCAAAGGTCAGGTAGCTTCACTCTCTCCTCCAGTCATGGAGGTTCAGTGATAAGATGTTAGTAATAGCAGCAATAAGGAAAAGAAATTAAAAAGAAGAAAAATTTTTTAAAGCATAATCCTATTAAAAGAGAAAATTTGTCCCTATTTATTAATTACATTATCATTTAGAAAGAAAACTAGAAAATCAGCAGGAAATCTGAGATATCTTCAGTAAACTAATAGGATACCAAAAAAGTCACCAAAATCAACAGCAATTTATATAACAACAGCAAGACTCTTGATAGAAATGTTTCCAAATACACAGACACGCACACACACACGCATGCACACACACACACACAAGCACAGATATCAGATATGTGTGTATATATATGGTTGTATGTAAATAAGGACAGAATAAGAGACAGAAATAGAAATATAGATGTTATAGCCATAGTTTTAGTTAGGAATGAGGGTGTCAGTGCAATAGACCAATGATAAATGGATGGATAAAATATTTGTTAAATGCTTAGCAAACAAGAAAACAAGACCATCCCTACCTAATAACAAAGCAAGAAAAATATTAAAGGATTCAAGAAGAAAAGGAGAGATTATCTTCATGGGGGTAAAACTCAAGGAAATAGTTTTTGCTTAATCTAGGTGGTGATGACTTTGGTGTAATCCTATTATGATTGCTATTGTTTCTTAAGGAAAAGGCCTGGTGGTCCTGAATGGTGAGAAGTGGCATTACCACCGGCGCCTACTGAACCCAGCCTTCCACTTCAACATCTTGAAGAACTACACCTACCTAATGAAGGACTCAGTCAACATGATGCTGGTGAGAGAACAGCCTGCCCAAGGTCCACATAAGTTTATTCAGCAACCATCAAGAAATGAAACATTTTGACAGACTAAGCTTTTGCTTCTATGTCCAACAATATGCTTGGAAATTTAAGAGAGATAAAGATGGAGGTGCCAGCAAAGACAAGAATAATTGACCTTCTAGAGTATTCCCTTCAGATTCTGAGTTTCAGGGATACCCATAGTGCTTTGCCTCACTGGAACCTCATGGCAATTCTGTAAGGAAGATGCTACAGGTATTACCCCTATTTTAGAAATGGGAATAACAATATATCCAGAATCTTCCTTATATAGTTGATAATAAGGGGTTAATAAGTAAGCAATCTGAGACTCAGACTATATAATTTTATTAGAAAAATATTTTCTAATATCTAATATTAATATAGAATACATTAAACCTATATAGCTTTTTCATATAATATAATAAATTTTAAATAATATAAACATGAAAGTAAAGTAATTTGTTCATGGTCCCATGAGTAGGCTCAGATGAAATCCAGAGGGGAGAAGAAGGAATACAGCAACAGAGACAGAAATACAGAGAAAGAGCAAACAATGCCATCTGCAAATAGATAAGTACAAAAGGGTTCATGAATAATAGTGATGATTCAGATCTTCCTCTCCTAGGATGAATGGGAAAAACTCAGGACCGAGGACAGTTCCATAGAAATCTACGAGTCTGTCTCTTTCATGACCATGGACAGTGTCCTGAAATGTACCTTCAGTGTCCAGGATTACTACCCAGACAAAAGGTCAGTGGCCATGGGCACCTAGGATGAGTACCACGTACTGATCATCACCGTATCCCAGGTAACCCATTACGTCTTCTCCTCTTGCAGCTACTTGAAAGTCCACTTCCAAAATGGGACCAAAGTCACCAAATTCATCTTTAATCGTGTACACAGCTTCCTCTATCACAATGACTTCATTTACAAGCTGACCTCTGAATCTCGGGAGTTCCAGGCTCTATGCAAAGAAACACAGAAGCAACCAGGTATTCCCAGGGATGTAGATTAGCCATAGATACCCTCTGGTTCATATCCAGCTACTATTGATGTGATGTAGTACTCCTGAAATCACAGAATATGGGTTCAATTCCTGATTCTGATTAACAACACACACTCTCTGATGAGACACTTCACATCCCTGGGCCTCCATCTCATCAATCATAAAATGAGAGGAGTAGACTCAGAAGCATCTTAAGTCTTAATTCTAGATTTCTGATGCTATGTGACTGGGATACACAATGAAATTCTATACAAGAATATTCTAAATACCTTTTATAAACAAGGCTCTATGAGTTCAAGAAAGAAAAGATAGTGGATAATGAAGAAGGGGAGGGGATGCAATACATTCATTGACTTAAAAAATAAAGACAAATTCATGGTGGAGTATGTGGAAATTACAAACAAATGCGGATAATTAGGAAGGGGTCCAGGTAAGATGTGGACCGTGAGGAAAGACTTTTAAAAATTATTAATTCTAAGAGACAATGTCTTGCAGGATAATGAGTTTCAGAGGATTCAAAAGTCCAGGAAAGTAGCCTAGGAATTATGGGGTGATTGCCCTGAGTATGCTGGGAACATGAAGGATTCCACCAGCTCATTCTCTCCAATAAGAGAAAGGAAGGGGCCCCTGGAACTTGGTCAGTGTCTGAGACCATCTCAGTGGCCATACCCTACTAATGTACTGCCCAAATGCATTTTCAAATGGAGGCAGAAAAGGTCAGGGGAGGGGCATATCTAGAGAAGAAGGCTAAGTGTCATTGTATCCTTGCTATGTAAGCAAAGTAAGCCTCTTTCCCTAAATGTTCAATGACTCGCAAATGTCTCACTTCATCTGAACACTGAATCTGAACTAAGAGTATGCTGGCATTAGAACTATGTCTACAACACGGTTACACTCCAACTCAAAAACTTGCTTTTCTTCCCAACTTGTCTAATTTAAGCCCTAGCATTTTCCTAGATCTGTCACTTATGTTCAAAACCAATGGGAAGAGACCTCCAAAATATTTAGTTCAACCCATAACTAACAGAGAATACCCTTCTACAATGGCTAAAAAATAAAACAAATAAGAATCACTAACCAGAACCCTAATTAAGTGACTTTCCAGGGACTGGGGATCAGTTTGAGAAGTTATATTGTCATAGAAAGATTGACACAGCCAAATGACAACATAGGAAAGTCACTTGAGTCTCAAAACAGGTTCCAGAATGTCTCTCAGGGTCTTGGTGGCAGGATCCATGGGTCCCAGGTAACAGAAATATGTTCTTCCCCCTCTCCCCTAAATAGCTAAAGTCCTCCAGGATAGAAAGGCATCCCTCAAGAATCCAGGTGAGAAGGGCAAGAGTGAAAAGAAGTACCAGGATTTCATGGACATTCTCTTTCAAGCCAGAGTAAGTCTGCAAATTCAAAGTTAAACACCTACCTAATGTGTCCAGGCATTTGGGACACAGACACAAAAATGAAAAAAAAAATCCATGTCATCAAGAAATTTCTATTCTATTAGATAACTATGAATTTTGGAAAATCAGTCATATAGACTAATAAACTAAAATGCTAAATTCTGGATTTTTAGTAAATTGGCAGCCCTAGGAAACTCCCAACTCTCAAGCCTCTCAAGGTCTTCCTTAATATTTCTGGTTGCCAAAATTGGGGACTGTGGTTCCAAGAACTCCCTTTCAGTCAAAAGAAGATAGATACCTTCCTTGATTTCCCTCTTCCTCTCCTTGACCCTCCACTCCACAGCTGGATCCCCTGAAATATCACTGTTTTCCAGTGACAAAGGGCAACTTTTGGTTTCAGGGGAAGCCTATCATTGGGGTAGTCCTGTTGTGAAGCAACCTGTGCATATAGGAGGGACACCCCTATTGAGGCCTGCTGTTTTCTTTTTTTTCTGATTTACTACAATAGTCATGTTGTAAAAGTAAAAATGATCCCTCCCTCACAAAGAAATAGAAACCTCAAGAAAAATAAAGTGAGAGGAAAAAAAATGTGCTTCGGTCGTATTCAGACACCATCAGCTCTGTCTTTGGGATGGATGACATTCTTTATAATAAGTCCATCAAAGAAATTGCTTCAATATTTTTTTTGCCACAGCTGCTATTGCTAGCTTATTTCCCTTCATCCTATTCCTCCCCATCCCAATTTATTCTGTTCTCTCTCTCCTTTCACCCTTTCCCCTCTTCAAAAGTGTGTTGTGTCTGACTATCCTTTCCCATGAACTTCCATCTCTTCTATCACCTGCCCCCTTTCTCCCATCCCTTTCCTCTTCTTTTTTCCTCTAGGGTAAGATAGATTTCTAAATACTATTGAGTGTGTATGTTTTTTCTTTCTCTGAGTCACTTCCAAGGAGAATAAAGGTTCTTTCACTCCCCTTCATCTTCCCTCCTCCCCTTCCACTCCATTGCAAAAGCTTGTACTTGAGACCTGCTATTTTCTTTTCCCCATCCCCCTTTGGGGATGCTGAAGTTTGGAAGGAGGCTGTGACAGATGGCAAGGGGACCTTTGACTCCCAAGGATTCCTCTCTTGGTGTGTTTTCTGGATCACTGGGTAAAACCTGGAGTGGGTGAGCTTAAGCAAAAGCACATTATCTTCCTCTATAATACCACCTGGTCTCAATATACTCTGGAAGACCAGGAAAAATGGCCCTCAAAACAGGCTGGAGGCCTCTTTTTCGTTGGCATTGGAACCTGAAAAACCTTTGTCACCCCCCCCTTCCTGTCCCTGAGCCAAAAGCTCCTGAACTTTCACAGCCAGTTTTATAATGAGCCTTGGACTTAACATCCTCCAGCCCACCTACATGCCTTAACCTGTCTTAGAACAGGAATGGGATTGCCCCCTTCCAGGCTCCTAAGACCTTGCACAGGTCAAAGAAAAAACATTGACTTTTACTCTGAGGACACCACTAGATTCACTGAGTTTAAGAGAATAACTTTGCGATTTGAGCTTTCTTGGAAGTTACAAGCATTCTAATCCCCTTTTGCTGTACAACTGAAGAGAGATAGAGAATTGGACTCCAGCCCAGAAGTTTGGAGATACTGTGGATAGATACCCTTCTAGGGTAGTAGCTATCCTTGATTATCAGGATGACAGTGAAGGAGTTGTTATTCTTGGCATGCATTTTATTAATCAGTTTGCCCTGGACATTTTGCAGAAGCTTAACAATTTGGATTTGAAACCCCAAACACTTTTGGTTCATTTTTTTGAATTTTTTTTGCTTAGCTTCAACATCATCTAGAGGATCATGAGAAATTATTAAACATGTATGCAGATACATATATATATATATATATATATATTTGGCAAAATTTAAATAGACTGGCATAAGATTTTATTCAGCACTGTTAAAATGTCTTTGTGTTTCTCTATATCCTGAATGACCATCCCTACTTCACCCTCCTCTCTTCCTCCCCAACCAGGGGAACTCTTTCTTCTCCTACCTTCTCTCTTGTTTCAGATCAGCATTTCCCAACAATACATGACTTGGTGCCAACAGGTAAAGCTTACTTGGAAATTGCCACATTGAAATGGAAGGGTCTGTTCTCTTATTCCTTGCTCTAACTTGAATCTCAGTGCTGGGATGCCTGTAACTCCCTCCCCCTTTCCTTCTCCCATCTTTTTTTCAAGGAAAATGTGCTATTGATATTCAGTTCAACTTTTGAGTAATCTAAGGCCCACCCATCCTAAAATTTAAGCCAACAGAAAAACTTTCAAGGTCTTTCCTTGAAATGGAAATGGAAAAAGGTAAAAGATAATTGTGGGGGGGTTTTAAGATCATACAAATATCAATAATTGATCACTACAAATGTACTTTTGAATTGATATATATATATATATATATTATAGACATTGGAATATATTGAAATATATACTATAGACATTGGAAATCTTGCTATAATTTATATAAGGCTTAAAAAAAAGTCTTGCTGTTTGCCATATAATCAAGAAAGTAACTTGAAAATGCCATGTTATAATTTTTGTAAGTTTTGTATTTGTAAGTTGTTAAAGACTGTTGTCTGCCTCACAAAGACCAAGTTATGCTCACAGCTAACCCTATCACTGAGTCCTACTACTAATATCCCATCTAGTCTTCAAAACATATCCATATTTCCTAACGTTCTTTCCCTCCCTATCTTCAATATACTCCAATCCCCATCTCACTTGACTTAGGGGCCCAATGCCTCCTGGAACCGACCCATCTTGGTACCATCTCTGGACAAAGCTTCAAACTTAAGTCACTTAGTCTAAGTGACTTCATGCATAGAACAGTCTGTTAATGAAGACTCCCCCTCCCCTCCCTTGAACTTCCCAGAGCACTGCCTTCACTAACTTAATGTCCTCTGTAATCTCACATATCACAATTCCCTGCATTCTTCCCTTTACTGGATTATGAGCATGAGGAGGACACCGATTATATCTTAATTAACATTGTACCTCCTGATAGAGTATATACTATTTACAATAAGCACCTAATAAATGCTTTTAAATGAAAAAATAAGTGAATGAGCTACATATGGAAACTGGGGGAAATTAGATTCACCCAAACAGAGCCCAGAGAGGCTCTTGCAATCCTGGGAATCTCTTTAGCCAAAGCTTTTATTGTTGCCAAAAAGCAAAGCAGAGTCAAGAAGCAAGTCAAAGTTAGTTGACTGACTCTAGGAGGGGAGGGGAGAGCTTAAATAAGAAAATTTTGAACCTCAGACAGATGGTCATGTTCTCAGAATGGGGGTAGGGTGAAGTGGTAGGGTTCAAGGAAATATTCACCAGGCAAGGATGTGACTTATCTAAAGGCACAGTATCCCTGTGTTTTGTTGGACTAGGATCAAATAGCTGGCACAGGATAGTCAGATGACTGTTATAATTTCAAGGAGACAATTCCTTCTGGATGTAGTAAGCTCTTCCCATGAGAATAATATATTTTTTCTATAGTCTGCTTTTCACGAGGTCAGCAAAACTATGTTTTATCAGTTACAAAAAGTCCAAATTATGTTCATAGTTAACCCTATCATTAGAAAATCAACAGAGTCCTGAAATAAGTCTCTTGAGGTTTTTTCCCTTTACAATTATGATTTTTCTTTCCTTTAAATTCATAATACTGGCCTTGGAAAAAGGAAGATTCTTGACCTTTTTAGGGTACAAGTGGAGAAGGCTTGACAGATGAAGAAATAGTCTCTGAGGTAAACACATTCATGTTTGCTGGCCAAGACACCACGGCTGCTGGACTCGCCTGGACCTTATACTGCATGGCCATGAACCCAAAATTTCAGAAGAAATGTAGAGAGGAGATACAAAGTATCCTGGCAGACAGAGACTCCATGACCTGGTGAGAGTCCCAAAAAATTAATCCCGACTTGTTAATTGGTCCCTTGTTTTTTCCTAACTTTTAAATTGAGGGTGCATCCCAGTTCAGTTTGAAATGATGATTTTCCTCAAAGAACCTGAAGACCCTCCCTTCTCCACCAAAATAAGGGCCTCATTCCCCCTGGTCTAAGTCCCTTGGTAAAATAAAATCTCAGTAAAGCAATACAAGTAATTCAACTTTAATTTTGCAAATATCCAGTAATCATCTCTTTGTTATATCTTGTGTTGGAAACAAAAAGAGATACAAAGATAGCTACAATATAGATCTTGCTACCAAAGGACCCCCAGGAGTAAGTTAAACTTCAAATAACTACAATTCCCCACTGGATGTACCTACCATCAGTATCTCAAACTCAACATGTCACAAAGTAAACTTATGACCTCTCTTTGAAACTTTTCCTTCTTTTAGGCTTCTCTATTCCCACCATCATTCCCCTTGTCATCAGGATCAAAGTCATTTTGGCTTTATTATAATTGGCTCTTCTTTTCCCAACCAATCATCAACCCCCCCTCCCCAGGACCAATCAGTTGCCAAGTCTTGTTAATTTTGCCTCCACAATATCTCTCATATTTATCCCCATAGCTCCATTCTCATTCACTCTTCTTATTTAGATGATTATAACTGCCTCCTATTTCCTAATTGGTTTCCTTGCATACAGACTTTCTGTTATGAAATTCCTCCTCCTCAGAGCTTTTAAAATAATATTCCTAAATTGTCATGTCACTCCTTCCTCAACTATTGTCAATGGGTTCCTAGTGCCTATAGAATAGTATGTAAATTTTTTATTCTGATATTTAATACTTTTCTCCATCAGGTTCCTACATATATTTCCAGATTTATTTCATATTATTCTCTTTTGTGTAGTCTGTATTTCTGTTATTGGACTGCTAATTCTTTCCCAATCTTAATAGACTATCTCTTCACGCATTCTCACTAATAATAGTTAAGAGAAACAGTAACAATACAATGCTTTAAGATTTGTAAAATGTTTTACAAATATTAACTCACTTGATCCTCACAAAAATCTAAAGGGATTTGTCTTGATATTCCCATAGCATAGTTCAGTGGCTGGCAGAGAGTGGAATGGTAGAGGCTTAATCCATATTTGTTGAATAGGAGGGAAAGAAAAATAAGTTTGAGAAGAGGATCAATCAGAGGGGTTCTTCAAAAAGGAAGGATGGAACAGTTCTGGCTCTCACTGTTTGGCCAATAATAGGTCCCAACCCAAGTCTCACTTGCTTATAACTTGGGTTTTTGATTGTTAAGAATGAGTATAAATAGGAATTGTTCCTTCTTTGGCTTTATAATCTGAGGGTCCTCCCACTTTGATTCTTTTTGTGAAGACAAAGTAGGCCATCTTTAGTGTCCATTTTGACTTAGACTTTAATGACTTTAATGACTGAATAGGCATTAGTAAATGGGTATTGTCTTAGACAAAGGGACACCTGGGACCATCTCCAGTTTTTATGACCTATGTCTTTCCATTGGACCCAGATGGCTCTGGAAGTTTGAGCAAGACTAGTAAGTGATCTGTACAGCCCTGCCTCACTCATCAATTCACTTGCAAATCAAGACATCACCTTCCTGATGTCATTGAGATGGACCAGGTTTTCTTTTCAGGATAGGCAAGACATGGACATATTTATGGATTGTAAGTGTTGCCACTGGGATTTGGGGTAACCAAATAAAGATAGTGATTTGGGGTAACCAAATAACCAAATCGAGGGTTACTGGGAGATGAAGGAATTTGCAAGCTCTCTGAGATTTTAAAACTGCTCAGGATTTTGTTATAAAATATAGCGGAGTAAACAGGTCAAAACTGTCAACAAGCATTTTAGGATAGGGTGAGTAACAAAAGGCTAGGTGTGGTTGCTTGGTAGACAGAAACAGAGAAAGAGAGAGAGATGAAGAAAGGCAGGGATAAAGACAGTCAGGGAGAGCTGACTGGGCCAGAAAGAGCAGAACAGCTCTGAGAAGAGGTCTAGTCCAGGTTTTATATCCTTGTCCCTTATCTGGGCACTTAAGGCACAAAGGTAGATCCCTACTTCCTTACATGACCAAAACCAGGTAGAAGATTGGAGGCTGGGAGTTGGAAGTGAAGAAACAAGATACAAATTTTACATTAAACAATGAAATAATAGGGATCAACTTACAACTCAATAGCAAAGAGCCTTCCACACCCTTAATAAGATTCCCAGATTTAACAGCATTAAAAGATTACAGAACTTGTTTCTGATTATAATTTTTCTACATTCATAATTCTCTAATCATTTCCCTCCTCAAAATTATTTGGAACCCAGATTCTTCTGGGCCTTTCAGGGTCCATTTGGAGATGAATGCATTGCAGTGAGAGCTCCATTGAGGCAGGGTCCAGAGAATGATTGCTATAAGGATTGGCACAGCTGACTGGCATCCTGCAGATGCTGATATTGGGAATGTACATCTGGTAACCTAGAGAAATGAAACTCAGGAAAAAAATTTAAGCAAGCAAAACCGAAGAGATTTAACAGAGAATGCTATTTAACAGAGGTCCAAGAATTAGAAAAAACTAGGTCTATAAAGAAGAAGAATTTTACTTTATGATCCTAAGCCAGTATCAGAATACTTCTCATGAGAACATGGGTTCCAATATAACACAGATTCATTAATGGATATCACATTAGGTTGTAACCAAAAGCTCAAGAATAGAATAAATAAATGTACTAAATAAATATTTTAAAATTGCACTTGTCCAATAAGTAATTCACAACAAAATTTTTTCTATTTTAACTTTAGCCACATGTTTAGAATGAACAAAAATTGTAGATGAAGAATGGATCTCTCCTTTAAAACAGGTTAAAAAAAAGATCAAAGAGACATTATTCTGATATAAGCAGCCATGCTGATATTTCTTTCTCCTTAAAGGAACTTGTGATAAAGAATCATATTGGGTGGCTAGGTGGCATAATGGATAAAGCACCGGCTTTGGAGTCAGGAGTACCTGGGTTCAAATCCAGTCTCAGACACTTAATAATTACCTAGCTGTGTGGCCTTGGGCAAGCCACTTAACCCCATTTGCCTTGCAAAAAAAAAAACATATCCTATGTTTAAAAAAAATGCTAAGACTAAATACTTGCCAATTATTAAAGATTTAGAAGATATAAATCCAATGGCTCACTTTCATACTTAATTATTATGGCAATTTGCTATTAAAGAGCAAAGAGGGACAAAAGAAATGTTCCTTTATGCATTAGATGTCCTTTACAGGCAAAGGTTCAAGACAATCCTTTTCAATGAGCCAAGTTCGAAGTCTGCCAGGTTAGTGCTTCCTTTGAGAGTATCTTATCTCAGTTGAGGTTGAGATCATTCTTTCAAAGGTCACTCACTCCATCTGCAATATTAAAGTCAAACCTCATAGGTTTAATGGCTTCATTGGCATGATGCTATCTTTCCATTTTAATATACCTGATGTCAGACAGATAAATTATCAATATATATTATAATATAGCAATTGCCTATAACCAGAGCTTCCATAACTGGCTACTTCCCTTCTCAAAATGCCAATCAACCTCTCGTGGGTCCTCCCAATGCACTTCTGGATTACCTCAAGAACAAATTTGCTCTACTCAAAAGAAGGGTTCACAAATCATCTTCAAAACCTCAGAGCACTACCTTCACCAGTGAACATCTGACCCCCCCTCCCCCAACACCTCTTTCAGTTAGTCGACCCAAGTATACCACAAAACACAGCCTTCTCAAGAACTGGACCTCACAGTCACTCACTCCCTCAAATTCCCAGGAGCATCGGCAAGATCTCAAATTGGGGAAGGTTTTCCTGAGAGCCCAATTTAATCATATGTGGAAAAGATAGTTTCTCTCACCCCATAGATGTCCAAGCAGACCCAGAGAGAGATTCAGTGTGACTCTTCATAAGATCTGCAAAATGTTGCCAGTGTGGTTTTTGGATTCACCAATTAAAGGTAGAATTTGGGGTAACCAAGAAATGAGGGTTATTGAAAGAGGAAGGAATTTGTGAACTCTCTGAGAATTTAAAACTGCTCAGTATTTTATTATAAAATTTGTCAAAGTAAACATTAAAAACCTTTCTTCCTCCAGAAAGGATCAGCAAACACTTTAGGACAAGATGAATAACAAAAGGCTAGGTGAGGTTGCTTAGTAGACAGAGACAGAGACATAGAGAGGGAGAGGGAGATAAAGTGAGGCAGGGATAAAAACAGGTAGGGAGAGCTGATTGGGCCAGAGAGAGCATACTAACCCTGAGTGAAGGTCCAGACCAGTTTTTATAGCCTTGACCCTCACCTGGGCACTGAAGGCAAAAGGGGAAATCCCTCCCCGCTTATGTGACCAAAACCAGGTAGAAGGTTGGAGGCTGGGGGTTGAAATGAGGAAACAGGATACAAATTTTACATTAAAGAATGAAATAATAGGAGTCAATTTACATCTCATGAGCAAAGAAGCTTCCATGAGATTCCCATATTTAACAGCAGTAAAAGATTACACAATTTGCTTCTTATTATAATTTTTCTACATTCATAATTCTCTGCATCATAAGGAATGAGTCTTATGATGAGGGACTGAAAATAATTGATGGAATAAGAATGACAGCTGATAGCTTTTTTTTAAAGTTCTTATTTTTTAATAATTCATTGACTTTTTTTGCTTTCAATTTTTTTAATCTATTCTTTGATTTTAAGAGTTTCTATTTTGGCGTTTCATTAGACTATTTCACTTTTTTAAGGTTTTTTTTTTTTTACAAAAAAAGTCATGTGCCCAGTTCTTTGATCTAATGTTTCTTTTATTAATGAAAACATATAAAAATTTAAAATTTCATCTCAGCATTATTTTGGTTGCATCCCAATTTTGTTATATTGCCTCAATGTTATCTTAGTTATTATTGGGTTTTTCTATAATTTATTCTCTTATAGACCCATTTTTAGAACTGTTTCCAATTCTTTAAAAAAAAATTTTAAACTTAAAAACAAAACAAGAAAAGAGAACATTTTTATATATGCAGCAGAACATGAGAGGATTCAATAGAAAACATTAAATTTCCATCTCATGACTACCAATGTGCAAGAAACAAACACCTTACCAAGAACTCATAACCACTATTAGTAAAACAAAATGGATCCTTTATTGAAACATTTTTAAGAACAGGTGTTCCAAACAGAAATGAGCACAACTGGGGCACAAAATCATAGCTTTTCATTTCCTGTCTAGAAACACAAGTCCCTCCCTTGTCTACAATTGTCTGGGTACTGTAGAGGTCAAAGGTCTATCCAAATAACCGAATCTCTCCCCACGTGGGTCCCAATTCTTTATCAGACCTCCCTTCCCCACAATTTGGTAACTAAGCCCTTAAGAATATAACACACAGATATGTGACTCTGATACCTGAGGCTGGAATTGAACTCAGGTCCTCCTGACTCCAGGGCTGGTGCAGTTTATTCACTAATTCACTCAGCTTTCTAATTCTATGGTATCTTGCTTTCCTGTTGCAAGTTAATCTACTTCTTCTCTATAGAGAGCTATTCCTTTTGTTCATAGTCAGTTGTAAATTAGGTTTTTTACATACTTTAAACCTACATTGCTCATTTCATGGCCTCTGATTATACATTAATTCACTTTATAGTTTATTCTTCATCCTCCCTAGTAGTTTCTCTGTAAAACATGGACTCCCTTTTCTCAGTTTCTTATAACTAATGTAAAAATAAACCTAATCACTTATTATACCTTATTATATCCTACACTTTGTTTTCAAAGGAGTCCAGCTTTTCTGTGCTTCCAAGTTTTCTTTTGTTCTCTGCTGTGTACTTTCAATTCATTTTTTCTTTTATTTAAAAATTTTTTTTATTTAAGGTCATGGAGTTAAATGACTTGTCCAAGGTCACACATTAAGTGTCTGAGTCTACATTTGAACTCAAGTCCTCATGACTCCAGGGGCTGGTGCTCTAGACATTGCACCACCTAGCTGCCCCTTCAATTCATTTTTAATATTTACTTCAAAGGCTGCCTGTTTAATGTAAATTTTATAACATTATGATTAATAAAACCTGCTTTTCTATTTCTGATGTTCAGCATTTGTTTTCACATGGACTATTTATGCTATGGTAGAGCATATCAAGCTCGTATTGGTCTGATCAGCCACAGTTGGACATACTGTACTTTGTCTCAAACCTAGTGATGTCATTTTGCTCTTCTTTGATAACAAAGGACAAGAAATCAATCCTAATAAATGATAAGTTTTTGAAAGTGACATGCACAGCTGGAAAAATAGGTATACTCTTTCCTATTGCTATTCAATATTCTCCAGAGATCTATCGAATCTAAATTTTCTTAAATTCTATTCAGGTCCTTTAATTTCTTTTTGTCTATGTTGGGGGGGAGTAGATATAACTAGGTCTAAGAGGGATAAATTGAGTCCCAAAATGCATATTTTTACTGTCAATTTCTCCCTATAACTTATTTAACTTTTATATTATTTCATTGCTTATGGCATTTTTTGAAAATGTGGTATATAGTTCTTTTGATTTCATCCATTTTTGCTGCTGTTTTCTCTGAAATAATGGTTGCTACCCTTCCCTTTTTAACTTGAGTTGAAGTATAAGAGAACCTACTCCAGCCCTTCATTTTTACTCTGAATGAATTTTTCTGCTTTATGTGTTAAGTGTAAACAACATATTTTTGGATTTTTAGTTTCTATACCATTCTACAGTCCTCTTCTATTTTATGGTTGAATTCATTCCAATACCAATAATAATTTTAATTTCTAATTGTCTATTTTCCTCCATACTATTCTCTTATACCTTTACTTCACTTTATTCCACATCCTCTTTAAGAGATTAAATGTTGTTTTGCTTCCAAATCATTCCTTCTTAATATATCTTTTGTCCTATTCCATCCCCTTTCCCTCTTGTTACTCTGTTGGATGCAATATATTTTTGTTACCAGTTCTCCGTGTGTGTGTGTGTGTGTGTGTGTGTGTGTGTGTGTGTGTGTGTCTTCTTCTTTCCTTTGACCAGTTCAGATGAGAGTGAGATACAAGTATTGTCCACTCTCCCACACTTCCTACTACTTGGTTGTTAAGACATATACCTTTGCATGACCTTTTTTTTAAGTTCAATTTATTTTTTAAAATTTACTTATTAGGGGCAGCTAGGTGGTACAATAGATAGAGCGCCAACCCTGGAGTCAGGAGGACCTGAGTTCAATTCCAGCCTCAGACACTTAATAATTACCTAGTTGTGTGGCCTTGTGCAAGCCACTTAACCCCATTGCCTTGCAAAAACCTAAAAAAAAATTACTTATTTATTTTCATCCCTATGTACATGCATATTTCTAATTTACAAAGTTTCCCTCCACCCTCCCCTCCCACCCCCCCCTCCCTTCAGTAGGGAACAATCAGGTTAGCATTTTACATACATAATTTGTTAAACATGTTTACAAATTAGTAATTTTTGGCATGAGGAATTAGGATTAAGGGAAAGAGATACATAAGAGATAATTTTTATAAAGTATTTGTCAGATTCAGAAGGTTTGGGTATTTTCTGTATGTTTTGTTGTTTTGTTTTGTTTTTCTTCCTTTGATTGGGGATAATATAGTCCATAACCAGTCAGATACGATTGCCCTAGCTCTATGGACTGTCAAGAGTTGCTGCTCCCATCAAGATTGTTCATCACATAATTTTGTTGTTGATGTGTACATTGTTCTCTTGGATCTCCTCTGTTCACTCAGCATCGGATCCTGTAAGTCATTCCATCCTTCTCTAGAGTCCAACCATTTATGTTTTCTTATAGAACAATAATATTCCATAGTATTCATGTACCATAACTTGTTTAACCATTCCCCTCAATTTCCAGTTGCTTGTCACTACAAAAAAGGGCAGCTATGAATATTTTGGAACATGCAAGGCTTTTCCCATTTTCAGTAATTTCTTCTGGATATAGACCTAGAATTGGAATTGCTGGGTCAAAGGGTATGAATAATTTTATTACTCTTTGGGCATAGTTCCATATTGCTCTCCAGAAAAGTTGGATCCATTCACAACTCCGCCAGTAATGCATCAATGTCCCATTCTTCCCACAATCTCTCCAACATTGATCATCTTCCCTTTTTCTCATCTTGGCTAATATCATAGTATGTGATGATACCTGATTGTTATTTTAGTTTGCATTTCTCTAATCAATAGCGATTAAGCATTTTTTATATGATTATATATAACTTTACTTTCATCATTTGAAAACTGTCTGTTCATATCCTTTGACCATTTATAAATTGGGGGATTGCATGACCTTGATAAGAAGTAATTTTTCACCTTCTTTCTCTCCTCATCCTTACTGTATTTATTTTTCTCTTTCTCATTCTTCTTTTAAAAGCTTCAAAATTTGCAAAATCTTTCCCAGGCTTTCTGTCCAATTGGATTTCCTCTATGGTTCCAGACAATGATAGGACTATATGAATTATTTTTCCACATAAAATGATTTACCTTACCACCTTATGAATGCTCCTTCATGTTTACTTTTTTCCTGGTTTTCTTGACTCCTGTGTATGTATAAATCAAATTTTCTACCCAGATTTGTTTTTTTTTCATCAGGAATATTTCTAAGTCATCTATGTCATTAAATATCTATTTTTTTCACTATTGAATCACATTTACTTTTGCTGGGAAAGTTATTCTTAATTGTAGACCTAGATCCTTTGCCTTCTGGAAAGTCATATTTCAAACTCACTTCTTCTTTAAAGTATTGGCTGCTATATCTTCTGTGATTCTGACTGTGGATCCTTGGGACTTGAATGTTATATTTCTTGATGCTTCTAATAAATTTCTTCTTTGCCCTGAGAGATAAAAGATTTGTGGAGTTTTTCATAGAAGCCCCAAGTTTCTCATGGAAAGCGAATGCCTTCAATTTCTGCTTTGTCCTCATTTGGAGAGACCTAGACAATTGTCTTTTATACTTTATTGAAAGAAAATATGTATGCACATTTTTTTTAATTTTAGTCATGTCTTTCTAGTAGTCTAATGATTCTTAAATATTTCTCCTCAATAAGTTTTCCAGGTCAATTGTATTTTCTTTGAGGTATTTCACATTTCTTTTCTTTAGTTTTTTTTTTTACTTTTTACAGTTTTAGTTTTGTTTTAAAATTTTCTTTTAGAGTAATGAGATTGAATTTGATCGATTCTAATTTTTAAGAAGCTTCTTTTCTTGGATAAGGTTCTTTACCTTTTGTTTAAGTTTTCAGTTTGCTTTTTCAAATCTTTCTTCCATAGCTCTCTTCCCCCCCTCAATTTTCCTCTACCTCTTTCATCTCATTTTTAAGATCTTTTTTTTTTTCATTTTTGACTCTTGCTTTCATTCCTCTAGTGATTCTGGATGGACTTGTGTCCAAACTGCATTTTAATTTAAGGCTTCACTTGTACAGAATTTTGAGTCATTCACTTCTAGGTTTGTGTCAAGAGCTTCCTTGTTGCCATACCAACTCTTTATGGTAGTATTCTTTTTTTTTTTTTTTGCTCATTTCTCTATGCTGCTCATTGACTTTGGGGTTCATGTACATTTGGATGGGTGTAAGAAAATCTGGACTCAGTTTCTATCCTCTTACAATTATCTGCTGCTTTACAGCTCATACTAGGTATTTGCAGACTTTCAATTCTCCTCAAAAGTCTGTTCACTTCTGTTTTGATTGGAATTCTACAAGATCCCATTGAGTCTGAGTCAGTCAACTTTTCCCTGTTTCGGAATGTTAGTAACCCATTACAGGACTCAGTTCACTGGGAGGCCGTACAAATTCAAAGTGACCAAACTGCAAGGTCCCGTTTGACCTGGTTATTTCACTGCATCCTTTCTATCTGACTTCAAGGATCAAGCTGAGATCTTCCTCTCTTTCTGGGAGCAGACCTACACAATGATTGTTTGCTCTCCAATTTATTCTTGCTCAAATAGAGTTCTAGGATCTTCTTATGACAAAAGCTCTCCAGTACCCCTTCAATCCAACTCAGTACCAGGTAGTAGAAGACAAAGCTGCCAAATGGCATTATTCCTATAGGTTGTGTTTCTTCAGGTATCCCATGGATCTCTCTCTGCCCCAATGTAGTAACCAGTCTAAGTGCCTGGACTCTGAAATACCCCCCAAGTGTGCTTTTGATCAAACCTCAGAGTCCACAGAGCTCTCTACATGTCTCCTTATGACAGTTTGTGCTGGAAAAACTCTGAATTTTTCTTAAATCTTCAAAACAGAATTTTATCTAGTGTTTTTTAGATCTTTGAGAAGGTTTGATTGGGGAAATAGGTTCTATTTCTTCCAAATCTTGGCTCTGCCTCAAAAAGACTGCTTCCCCCCCCTTTTTTAACATTTATTTCTTACTTTGAATTTCATATTCTCTCCCTCCTCATTCTCTATCTCTCTCCTCCTCCCCAAAAGAAGATAGGCAATATGATACTATTATACATGTGAAATCATGCAAAACATATTCTCTGGAAGATTGTTGTTGAAGCACTTCTTTGCTCCTCTTTTCAAAGAGGTAATCCAACAGAGGTCCAGAATGAGACATATTTTCAGACTAAATAATATATGAATTATTAGACTTGATTATACTCATGTTAACTAGAGAGCTGTTTTTGAGGGGAAAGAATAATGAAGGGGGACAGTTTAAAAAGGGGTGAAATTTTAAAAAAGGAAGAAATTTTTTAAAGGTTTCAATGAAATACTAAACAATACATATAATAGGATGGAAAGAAGTTCAGAAGGGTACACAGAGAGCCTGAGAAATGTGGGTACTACTATATTAAATCTGATATATACTAAAATGCATAGATAGTAAAGTAAAAGTTTTCTATGGAATCTTTTACTATATATAGAAATGCTTGTATTTGTTGATGTTTATTAGGTATATGTATTTTTAAAATTTCAAAAATTCCATGGAGAAGAACCAGCAAGTTCTAACAAAGCGCTGTCAAGTGCTGACAAAAATAAGGACAAGTCAGAGAGGCAAGAATAAATCCAACAAACTGTGATGTGTCAGAAGTCAAACAAACAGAGACTACCAAAGAGAAAGTACAGTCACAGTTACTAAATGCTTCAGAGAAGGCAAGAGGATACCTCCATAGATACCAGTTGGCTGCAGAATAAAAAAACTTGAGTGGTAGATTTTTCAGGAATGGAAGGTAGATATTTGACCATTTTTTTCCTGAAAGTTGGACTGCAAAGAGAAAGAGTTGAGAAGACATTTCACTGATAAAAAAGGATCAGTGATTTAGGAGACCTGAGAATGTTTACAGGAAGAAGAGAGAACTAATGAAGAGGGAGATGCTGTAGAGGTGAAAGAAAAAGAGAAAATGATCAATGAAGCAGTGTTCTAGAGGAGAAAAGAGGGGATAGAGAAAGGAAGAAAGGGAAGAGAATAAGAATTTATTAAGTGCCTTCTGTGTACCAAGGACTGGGCTAAGCACTTTACAAATATCTAATTTGATCTTTACTACAACTCTGAGAGGAAGGTGCAATTATTATCTCCATTTTTCAGTTAAGGAAACTGAGGCAGAATGCAATTAGGTGAATTGTTCAAGGGTATCTAGCTAGTAAATATCTAAGATTGGACTTGAACTCATCTCCAGAATTTCATCCACTTCACCACTTAGGTGACACTTCAGAGAGGATGAGGACAGATAGAATCCAAGAAGACCATCATTGGAATAGCCCATAGACTTCATTTAAAACAAACCGTTCTTAACTAGCAATCCTACAATATGCCCAGTTAACAGCCATCGCACCTCAAAAACCTTCAGTGATGGAAAATCATTCCTGCAGAGGAACTTGCTTATACATTTTGAGAGTTCTGATTTGTATGAGATTGGGTTTTTTCCTTAATTACAGATTAGGTATGTCTCTTTTTAACTTCACATCTGGGGTTCCTGGGACCAAGCAGAACAAATATAATCTGTCTTCTCCCTGAACAACCTTTCAAGTACTTGAAAATAACTAATTAATGAATAAATACAAAATGTATAGAGTGTTTACTTGGGCCAAGCACTATAGACACAAATATAAAAGACAATTCTTGCATTCAAGGAACTTAGCTCCTATTAGAGGGAGACAAGAAAAATAAGGATGATGAGCAATTCGGGGGGACTATATTAAGCCAGCCCTTACAGTGTTGATCTGATTGATGTTCTAAAACTGAAAAGTGTTGGAACGATGAGGCCAATAGTAGTATGAACAGATACATCAAAGTATCAAGGCAACTGGCAAGAAAATGGCCAAGGGAAAAGGACAAGCATGACTGGAGTCGTTCTAATATAGTGGCCCAAGTAACCAATCACATTGGTGTGCTAGAAGCCTTCTCTTATGCAGGCTAACCATTCTTGGGTCTTGTAACTAGGGCTCATGTGGCAAAGACTTTAGACTCCTTAACATTCTAGGTGGCTTCCTCTAGGCATTCTGTAGTCTATGAATAAATTGTGTTTTTTCTGAACTGAACACAATCCTCTAGGCATGGTCTGATCAAGGCAGAGGCCAATGGAACTATTGTCTGCCTAGTCCTAAACACTAAGCCTCTTTCATTTTCTGGATATTATTTTACATTATTAATATATATATTTAGAATGAAAATTACTTAAAAACCCCATCTTTCGTGAAAACTCATCTTAGTTACGCCTCCCATGGAGAGGTTGTGAGGTTGACTTTTTGTCCTCTTATGAAATATTTTCCATTCATCCCTACACTAGTTTTTTGTTGTGGCTTGCTTCACCTTGGGGCCCACAGTGATGACCTCCCTCCCGGAGGGGAGCTGAAAATAAGGAGTCAAGCTACCACTGCCTTATGCCTCCAGCTCAATTTTATTACTGCTTAGCTTCTACATATATACTGTTAGGTCTTCCAGGGTAGAACAAAGAAAATGAGGTAATTGGGGGGTATGCTATACAAGCGGGGTGTACGTGCAGTGTCTTGCATTACAGGAGAAGGGGGTACATTGGGGGGAAGTGGTAAACCACAGCTGTGTCTTGTGCCCTTGGGCTGTGGGGAAGAAGGTCCAGCTCCCAAGGACTCCGGCACACCTTATCTCTCAGGGCGGCAAGCCAGCTCCTGCCAGGTGGCGGTCCATTAGAATAACCTGTGTTCCCACAGTTTTTATCTTGCCAGATTTATCCCTACATTCTAGCCCGTTGAGAGTTTTTAGGAGCCTGACTCTATCCCCAAATTATTGGCCAGTCCTCCCAGCTTCGGGTCATTTTAAAATTTGATGAATGGGTCATCTCTTTGCCTTTGTCCAAATCATTGACTTGGATATCTGAGGCACTGGACAAGAAATTTTCTTCCAAAATGCCATCAAACCATTAATGACTATTCTTTAGGTCCACTCATTCAACCAGTTCCAAATCCTCCTATCTCTAATCTGTCTATTCTTCATCTCTCAATCTTGATTGGAGCAGTAGCTTAACTTTGTTTAATGTTCTACTACAATTGTACCGACTGTTTCTAATAAAGCCAAGCTACCTTATATTGATAATAGGAACTTGGGCTTGTAGTTTTAAGGATAAGACAGGATTTTCAAGACCATCTAACTCCAACCTGCTCATTCCTCAGCCCAAAAAACCAAAGCCCAGAGGAGGTAAAATCAGTCGCCCAAGGTCACACATGTTAAAGTTAGTAGCAAATTTCAGATTTGAATCCATATCCTTTGATCCCTTTCCACTGTATCCCTCTGCCTCCCCTTCCTACTAGCTTTCATTGTTATTGTACTTCAAGGTTTTCAGAACACAGTATTTCCATTATCTCCTTTGATCCTTATAACAGTCCCATGAGGTAGATGTTCCTGTCCATTTATAGCTGAAGAAACTGAGACTAAGACATTAATGACTCACATCTGCCAACAAAAATAGGATTTGAATGCAGAACTCTAATTCAAAATCCAAGATCTTTTTTTTTTTAGGATTTTGCAAGGCAAATGGGGTTAAAGTAGCTTGCCCAAGGCCACACAGCTAGGTAATTATTAAGTGTCTGAGCCCAGATTTGAACCCAGGTACTCCTGACTCCACAAGCCAGTGCTTTATCCACTGTGCCACCTAGCTGCCCCTCCAAGATCCTTTTTATTAGTCCACCTTGCTTTTTATGCTCAATGCTTCCTTTTCTAAATTTCACTTTGATAAATGTTTTTTATTCTGATTCTAAACATTCTCTTATAAACAACCTTATAATGGTACATTATATTATTTATGGTATTAGTAATGAAAGCAATTAATTACAGAAAATACCAAAAACCTATTTTGATTTGACTCTGAACTGTGTTCTTCTTTGTTTCTTTTTATGTTAAAAAAACTCCTATTTCTATAGTGGTTTTTGGTTTATAAAATATTGTCCTTATGACAATTTTGTAATAGAAAGAAAAAAATTATTTTCTATAGTTTCCTGCTAAGGAAACTGAGGCATAGGGGAAAAAAAGGTGGTTTACTATTTTGGGGCACAAGTCAGAATGGAATCCAAGTACTTTGACTCTAAGGCTGACAGCCTGAGAATTGAGGAAACACAAACCAAAAAGAAAGCCTTCCCATAATGATCTGGTTTAGCAGAAGCTAGGAAATGGTCTGGTTTTTTCCCCCTGAAGCCTGGCCCTACTTGCTCCTAAGGAATGCAAACAAGGGATGGGGAAGGTGAGGATTGTCATAGTCTTGGTTGAGCTGTTAGCTGTTTAGCTCAAACTTGTGGATCTTCTGGTTCTCCCACTCTTCTCCACTCAACTGGACAAAAGCATCATTCAAAATAGACAAAATATAAAAATATGTATTTACAAAGATGTAATATATATATATATATATATATATATATATATATATATATACATGTATAACTACATATAAAACAAAATTTGGGAGATTGAGTGAGCAATTTGCTGCTATGGGGGGACCAGAAAGAAGATGGATTTTCCAGAACCTATCCTAGATTCTTTATCAGATGTAGGTTGGATTTAATATTTTCTGAAGTCTCTTGCAACTTGGAGATGATTAGAATCTGTGAATGGAATGTTAAAAATTGTGCCAGTCTTTATAGAGCTAAAGGAAATGCTAGCAATGGCTTTCTTTTTCCTCCTTTCCTATCTGTGATTCCTCACAGGGAACATCTGGGCCAGATGCCCTATAGTACCATGTGCATCAAGGAGGCCCTCCGCATCTTCCCAGCTATTACCCGAGTATCCAGGGAACTCAGCAAGCCCATCACCTTCCCAGATGGACGCTCCCTCCCTACAGGTATGTCTCTGCCAACTCACCCAATTCATTTTCCTTTATAACTGAGGGACCATAAAAAATAAAGCCACTGAGTCACAGGCTGCTAAACCAGGTAAGAACAGTTCGAACATCTGGCTCAGACCTGAGTCCATGCTGAGGGTTCAATCAAGAGCCAATTTTTCAAAGGCACTTTGAAAGACAAATCAAAGTAACCAAGTAGCAAAAGCATGGTGACGATGAACTTTTGTTCTTTGTTTTGGAAGATGATCATGACATCAGAGAAGTGATACAGTGCTAAGCACATGAATTGCATTTGAGGGGGGGAGGCTTGTGCTAAGTCAACAGCCTCACTTTCTCCTCTGGAGCCATCCGGATCCAGTGGTCAGATTTGAATGACTGGAGATAACCCTGGATGTGAGGCTATCAGAGTTAAGTGATTTACTCACCCGACTACTAAGTGTCAATTGTCTGAGACCAGACTGGAACTCCCATCCTCCTAACTCCATGGCCAATGCTCTCTCTACTGAACCACCTAGCTGCCCTAACAAAAGACATAGCAGACATTTTCCAGTATTACAGGGAAGAAGAACAGGAAGTTTTAGAAGCACAAACACCTCAGACACAAACACAAAACCTGCAGCTGGACAAGAATCCTCTTCACAATGACCACTCCAATTGTGTATGTGTTCGGGGTTTTTTGTTTTTTGCTATAAATTGATAACCTCCAAGGAAAGGATCCTACCACCTCCAGAGTCAGTTCTTCCCACTTTGTCTTAGGTCTGACCATGAAGAAGCCATATCCAGATGACACTGGCTTCTGTGTGACATCCCTGACCCAATGATGTTCCCCTTTGTCTTCTCCTCCCTGCCCCTAGACCAGTTCTTCTCTTTGGTGCTGAGCAGGAAAAGTTGGATTTGCTTTTCTCCATTATTGGAGACCTTCAGGTATTTGAGGTCAATGCTCCTGTTCACCCTCAGTCTTCTCTTCTTCAGGTTTACACAAGGTGCCTTTGGAACAATTCTGACTTACTCAGAATCTCCCTGGAGTCTGGGCTTGTGCTAGCTATCATGGAACTCAAAGTGTAGAAGGAGAAGACAGCAGTACTGATAGAATTAGAATTTAACAGAGTCCAGTAAGGATGTCAGAGACACACAAAACATCTGTGACACAAGAGAAGAAAATAGCCATTCGTGCTCTAAGGGAGAGCCTGCATGGCCAAGATGTAGATTGGGTTTGGGAGGGAAGGGGAGGGAATGAAGACACGTCTACTATCCCTCTATCATCCCTAAGTCTTTTCACATAAACCTGGAATGAAGCTTCTCCTCACTCTCACCTCTAAGAATTCCTAGGCTCTATTGAGTTTCAGCTCAAGCACCACATTCTACACAAAATCTTTCTTGGTTCTCCAAATGCTCTGTCCTAGCCTCTAAAAATCATCTCCATATATAGTTATCTATTTATCAATGATATATATTAATCATAAACTATTATTTTATTAAATTTAAATTATTGATAATTTATTAAATCTATTATTAATTTGTTAAATATATTTTAATTATCACTATGTTAAATATTAAAAGCATTTTAAAATAGATCCATATATTTATCTCTGTATGTCATGGCATATCTTTATCTATGTATTTATATCTATATTCATATAATTAACTAGATATCCATGACAATAAATATATCTATAAATTATTATATTTTAAATCTACTATAAATATCAATATGTTAAATGTATTTATAGATAATATATTATCTATACATATCTATGACATATCTATATTCTTACATTTATCTATATCTATCTATTCTAGATATGTCATAATATATACATGTGTGTATAAGTATGTTATCTCTTCCAGATTGTTTATAGTCCCATGACATCAAGAACTGTTTCTCTTTTTTCCTTTATATCCCCAGTTACAAAGCTTCCAAAGTAGTTTTAAAATATTAATTCTCCTCTTTCTCTCATTCTCCCTTCTTTCTCTCCCTCCCCCTTTCCTTTCCCCCTTCTCTCTGATTGAGTCTGGCTGTATCTGTGTCTCTCTCTTTTCTCTTCCCCTCTTTCCTCCCTCCTTCTCTCTGTCCCTCCCCTTTTTCCTCTCCCTTTCCCTCTTTTTTTCTTTCTTTCCCTTCCTATCTCTTTTTTCCCTCCCTGTCCCCTCGCTCCTCCCTCTCCCTCTCTTTCTCTCCCTCTCCCTCTCCCTTTCTCTTTCTCTCTCTCTCTAGGTATGATAGTTACTCTGAACATCTGGGCTCTTCACCGCAACCCTGCAGTCTGGAAAAACCCAGAGGTATGATTGTCTTTGACCAATGAAATGACATCCAGACCTTTTTTCTTTCTTCCTCATAGGAGCATTTTATTTGTATGTATGTTTTATACTCTAAGAAAAAGAATCCCAAGATTTTTCCTCTTATGGGCTTTTGATCTTGATTCCTCATGGTCCACGATGCCAGCTGAGGTTGTAAGCACAATGAGCCCAAACTGATGGGATAGTAGCAGATTATTCTGCCAATTTTCTAGATTTTTCCATTGAACATCAAATCCTGGGCTAATTATACTACACTTGTTTAATCTGCCTGTGAGTTTCACAATTAGTTTTTCTGCTCTATGATCATCAATGATCTCACATTCACCAATGGAACCATGTTTCATCATCACAGTTAAGAAACAGTCAGATTGGGCGGCTTAGGTAGCACAGTAGATAGAGCACCAGCCCTGGAGTCAGGAGTACCTGAGTTCAAATCCGGCCTCAGACACTTAATAATGACCTAGCTGTGTGGCCTTGGGCAAGCCACTTAACCCCATTGCCTTGCAAAAAACAAACAAACAACTCATTTTTCTGCATTGCTGATGCATTTGAGAGTATCTGCCAGGACATTCATGCACATCATAGTGGTGGCACTGCAAGATGGAAGAAAGAAACAGACTTTCTTTTAGACAGATAGACATTGCTCTGACATAGTTCTGAGGACATGAATTTCCATCCTACATTTGCTATTGACTACCCCAGGGGATTTAGAGAAACTCCAGCCTTAACCTCCCTGAACTTCATTTCTTCTTCCATCAAATGAAAGAGGTATACTTAATAATCTCTAAGGTATCTTGTGTTTATATATCTATAGAAATATTTATGATTCAAGACTTAGAATAGTGGCTAGTATTTAGTAGGCACTTAATACTTGTCCATTGACCAAGAATCCCAGGAATTATTTTTTTTTTTGCAAGGCCATGAGGTTAAATGACTTGTCCACAGTCACACAGTTAGGTAATTATTGAATGCCTAGGAATTTTTTTTGCAAGGCAATGGGGTTAAGTGGCTTGCCCAAGGCCACACAGCTAGGTAATTATTAAGTGTCTGAGGCCGGATTTGAACTCAGGTACTCCTGACTCCAGGGTCGGTGCTCTTTCTACTGCACCACCTAGCTGCCTCCCTAAGAATTATTTTGAAGAATGGTGTGATTTTCAACCTCAATCACACAACATTCACTATATCAATTTATAGACTCCAAAAACCTGTGTTTCCTACACATCATGGGTACAATCATAACAAGCCCTAGTAGTGGATTTTCATAAGTTGCAGGGCCTGAAAACATTCTCACCTAAAATCAAATCCCTCTTAATGAGCTTTTCCACCCTGCCCCAGACTGATCATGAGACCACAAACACAAAGTCCATGGCCATGGCTATGTTCAAAGCTTGTACAGCTTAGGAGAATGAACCACACCTCTTTCTCTACTGGAAAAGTCTTCAAGAACCCAGAAACATCTCCACATCATGATCAAGTTTCAAAGTATGTTGTAGGCGCGGCTAGGTGGCGCAGTGGATAAATCACCAGCCCTGGAGTCAGGAGTACCTGGGTTCAAATCCGGTCTCAGACACTTAATAATGACCTAGCTGTGTGGCCTTGGGCAAGCCACTTAACTCCATTTGCCTTGCAAAAACCTAAAAAAAAAGTATGTTGTAAGGAAAAATTGAAAATAAAAGGAAAAAACTCACTTCTTCCTCTGTAACACTCCCCCAGGGTTCACTCATTTAATTCATACCATCACTGGTAGGTTGGATCCCCAGAAAGATGTATGTTATTATTCCTGGACTGCTATTCCTGGTAACTTAGTGGGTGGATATTCTCTGAACACTGGCTCAGAAGTACCCACCAGTGGACTTTCCTTTCACATAGGCATTCCTAACAAACTATAGCAAGATAATCAACAAAGTATTTCCCTACTACCAGGAACATATTCTCCCACAAATGTGCCCAAAATCCAGAGTGAGGGGAAATGGGCACAAGTTTAAGGTAAAATGATAGTGAAGTACTCTGATTTCATTCGGGGAGAGAAGACTAAATGTGACCCAAAATCTTCATTTCCAAAACACTCCATTGTTTGGCTGAGGTGTGTCCTCATAGAGCACAATGTCCCCATTTGACTCATGGCTCATGTAGACTTGTTCCTCCTAAGATGGACAGTGAATTTTAGATGTTTCAATCTACTGCTTCTCTAGGTTAGGTAGGTCACCTGATGTCTGGACTGGATCCTCACTAGTCTCTGCTGCTGCAAGACTGGGTTGGGGTGTCACTTGTAGGAATTGGACAGGGTCATATCACCCAAAAACTGGGTACTACTGCCAAGCCAGACCATTTCTTTGACTGTTGGGTAATTGTCTCTGCCGAACAGGTAAATCTGCTGGTCTCCATGGCCTTTTCTTCAGTAAGCAGCTTCTGTCACTGATTTGGCTGGGTGTTATTGCATCCTTCAACTGGGGTATCACAAAGCTCTTTCAGCTATGGAAATGACTTTTACCTTAAGATCAGCAGAAGCTGCTTCTCTTTGTTACTTCCAGGAAGACATGGGAGAAGACTTGTCTCTCTTATTAAGAACTTCTTGGCTTAAAAGTTCCTTCCCTCATGCCTTTCAGTCATTTATTCAGTTGTGGGGTTTTCTAGGCAAAGATATTGGAGTGGTTTGCCACTTCCTTCTCCAGCTCATTTTGTAGCTGAGGAAACTGAGGCAAATAGGATTAAGTGACTTGCCTAGGATCACACAGCTAATAATTGTCTGAAGTCAGATTTGAACTCATGAAGAGGAGTCTTCTAGACTTCAGGCCCAGACCTCTATCCATAATTCCTTAGGATGATTAATTTGAGTTCAGACATCTTCACTTTCATTGTTCCTTTGGAATCTAATCCTTTAAAATAAGTGACTAGGGACAATGGTATGAATGACATCTATGCCACAGATGTAGGTTCTTCTTGCTAGTCTTGGAATTAATTGAGGTGCTGTCTTTCTAGGGTGGGGAATGTTTATTTTTGATCAACAGGATTTCATCTTTCAGCCCCTACAGGATTTCAGATTTTGTTGAAATCTCCCTGAGGCATCCCTCTTCCATATCCATTCCATGGAATTTCTTAGATTGTTTTATAGGAGAAAAGGGAGGAGCTATTTAATTGATTAAAGTTCTCCAAAGCTGGGGTGGGGTACATTGTCTGAATTCTGAGATTTTACCAGGAGAGAAGACCTCTAGCACATACTACCCACCAGGGAAGCCTTTTTGTACCAGCCTGAGAATGGATGGTATCATATGAATCTTTTTCACAAGATTAGTCAAGGGAAAGACAGCAAGGTTTGTGACCCAAAGGATGATGGACATTTCTCAACAACTGTATCTTCAAAATGATGGGAAAACTGTGATGAAAATAAACTTTATTTATTAATATTGCTAAATTCCAAAGAAAACTATTATAGAAACCCCTGGTGGTGCATATATCCATGGATTGACCAGAAGAGTCAGTTTCCAACATTACCTTTCCTGAGTAGTCCAAGTCAGAAAATGTACCCCAAGCTCAGTCTGCCAAATGAACCATTCAGGTCTGGAAAAGTCCTCTTCCACCTAAATTGCCTCATTCATTTAAACCTTCAGACCTCATCAAGTAAACACTCTCTCTCCTTTTCATGGAGACTTAGAATGTCTATCAGAACTAAAGATCCAATATATTAAATGGCAAGAGAACTGTTCTGTCTCTGTTATGACTGAGAACAAAGCTCAAACCTGCTCTTTTTAACATGAGGTCTTCTTTGCTGGGGATTCTGCACAGAAGAAAATAATATGATTAATTCTGAAGATTCTATTTGTCCCCAAAATGGTACAAAAAGCATTCTGGATAATGTTTAGAATTTGTGAGCAAAGTGTTTTAACCATTGGAATTCATTCATTCATTCATTGCAGGTCTTTGACCCTGAAAGGTTCTCCCCAGAGAATCATGAGAAAAGACATCCTTATGCTTTCTTGCCTTTTTCTGCTGGCTCAAGGTAAGGATACAACTATGGATTATATGGGGGCATTGTTTTGAAAATGTTAAGAAGTTTCATTTGGGAGCTGCTCTCTCCCTCAGTTCCTTTTACTTCCATCTTCCCACCTAATTTTTAATTCCCTTGAATTAAATTAAGATGCTGACTCTTTGCTTCAATAGGGCATGCACATATGAGGATATGCTCAGATAGTTGGTTCTATGGACCTGTTATTTATTCATCAAACATTTATGAGGGGTCGATAGGTAGCGCAGTGTATAGAGCACCAGCCCTGGAGTCAGGGGTACCTGAGTTCAAATCCGGTCTCAGACACTTAGACACCTAGCTGTGTGGCCTTGGGCAAGTCACTTAACCCCATTTGCCTTGCAAAAACCTAAAAAAAAACCATTTATGAAGTGCTTTCTTTTACCAGGTACCACTCATAAGTGTCCCCACATCTGAGAGTAAAGAGACAAAAAATGAATCATTATTTACTATAAATGATTCTATGAGGAGGGAGGGGTGCTAAATTAGGACCGGGAATAAGTGGAACGAGGATAGACTATAGAATAGGGGTCTTTGGCTCAAATCCCATCTCTGACATTTATTACATGTGTAGCCATGATTGAGTCAATTAACCTTTCCTAGTCTGTTTTCTCATTTGTATTTATACTCAATGCCCTTTGAGGATCCTTTAAGTTCTTGAATGATGATTCGATAATTCTACCCGACTCGCCTAGCTGGGAGAACAAAAATTAAAATGTTATCATCTCTTCCCCTAAAGAGTTTACTTTCTACTGGAGGTACTGAATTAGCATAAAGATAGGAGGAGATCACAGCCAGAGGTCTTGGTTTCAAATTCTTCCTGTGTCTTCCCAGGTCTCAGTTTCTTCATCTGTAAAATGGGGGGATTATATTAAATAGTTTCCATTGTCCCTTCCAGTGTAATGAGTATAAAGCAGGAGAAGCTAAAGAAAGTTGGAGAAGGAAGACAAAAAAACAACTTTCCACCAAAGGGTCTTGGAGGAAGTAATATTACAAATGAACTTAGAAAGAAGACCACCTTTCAAAGAAAGGTGGAGAATAGAATGTCAGGTTTAAGGGATAGCAATTCATTCTGTTTGGCTGCTTCCCAGGGCAAGTGGAAGGGGAGTAATGTGGGGGAGGGGGAGTTTGGGGCAGTTCAGAGAGAGAATTTTGATTTAGAAGAACAGCAAGGAAGCTAATGTCCATGGAGAGAATGAAGTATAAGAAGACTAGAAAGTTGAGGGAGGAGGTATCATATTATAAAGAGATTTCAAAGTCAACCGGAAGATTTTTATATTTGATCCTGGAAGTGATAGGGAGCCACTGGAGTTTACTGAGTGGGAAGGAAGTGTGGGAAGTGGTCAGCCCTTCGCTTTAGGGAAATCACTTTGATGGCCAAGTGATGCATTGCAGTGAGAAGAGTGGGGGAGCCAAGTGGGAAAGCCAACCAGGTGAATAATGCAGTAGCCCAATTCAATCCTAAACAATCAAAGAAAACTATTTTATACTAGAAGAAAGTCTAAGTTTGCAGATGTTGTTCAACCATTTTAGTCATGTCTGATCTGACTCTTGTGACCCTGATTGGAATTTTCTTGGCAAGATATTAGAGTGGTTTGTCACTTCCTTCTCATTTCCTCATTTTACAGATGAGGAAACTGAGGCAAGCAGAGTGAAGTGACTTGCCCAGTGTTACATAGCTAGTAAATATCTGAGGTGGGATTTGAATTCTTGAAGATGAGATTTCTTGATTTCAGGCCCAGTGCTCTATCCACTGCACCACTTAGGTGCTATCTTGTGAAAGATACAATGGACTTACTCAACTGGACCCTAGATACCAGAACTAGGAGCTTTGGGTGGAGAGGAGGGTGCAGGAATTACCAATAACGAATTTGGGCTTTCAGTAAGAAAAAAGAAAAACCTCCCAATAAGCAGAGGTGTCCTGAAGTGGGAGGCCCACAGGGCCATATGTTTTCTCCAAATATGGTTGAAATTCTCAATAACTACATGCTGGGTGATGCTGTAGATATGATAGACCCCGAAATAATTTCCAAATATGAAGTTCTGGGATTCTCTTTCCTAGGTTCCTGATACAATGATTATTTGGTACCTTCTGGTCCTTGGTTTACTTCTCTATAAGATGATGGGGTTGGATTAGTTGTCCTTTTCTATATCTTTTGATTCAAAGTCATTGAACCAAATCTTAACCCTTTGAACCCTGAAGGAATTTTAGTCTTTCTGTTCAAGGACTTAAGATTTCAAAGGCAGAGTGATTAAAGTAATTAAAGTGATTAAAGGGAAAGGAACAAAACATGTTCATTCTGGTTTTCTCTTCCTTCCTTTCCTATTCCCCAGGAACTGCATTGGGCAGCAATTTGCCATGACCTTAATAAAGATGGGCCTGGCCCTGACACTGCTCCGCTTTGAGCTTTTTCCAGATCTTGAGAAGCCGCCCATTCCCTCTTCTCAAATAACTCTCAGGTCCTCAAATGGGATTAATCTGTATGTAAAGCCACTCCATTAACCCAGCTGTCTCTGTGGAAGTAGATATCATGGTCTCATGGATATAATGGTGATGTATATCATAATCTTCAACTATAGTCAGTGATGCAAACAGAGATATGGGGTATGGAGGGTGGAGAATGAAGGTTTCAATCTTTTTTTCTGTGACTTTGGAATAAATTATATAATCCTAGATCTGGACAGTGGTTGAAGAACTAAGAGTCAAAACAGTTTAGTTCAGAAACAGAGCAATTCAAGTGTGGTTCATCAGTCAACCTGGGATTGGGGATGAAAATCTAAAAATTTTCATCAAATGTAAGGAGATTCAATGAAGACTGTAGACTTGAAACTGAATGAATGGTTAACATTCCAGGAGTGATCTCTACTGTACCAATTCTTTCCTGTACACCTAACAAGGGATATGGATAGAATGGACATAGCATTATGGAATTACTCTTTTTTTGTGGAATCAGATGAAAATGACCAAGTGCCTTAACTACTTCATCCTCATGCCCTCCTCCTAACCAAGACAATAGTACTCTATTTTTGTTTTAGTTTTTGCAAGGCAATGGGGTTAAGTGGCTTGCCCAAGGTCACACAGGTAAGTAATTATTAAGTGTCTGAGACTGGATTTGAACCCAGGTACTCCTGACTTCAGGGCCAGTACTCTATCCACTCTGCTACCTTGCTGCCCCTAGAATTCTATTTTCTTTTTTTCTTTCTTTTTTTTTTAGGTTTTTTTGCAAGGCAAATGGGGTTAAGTGTCTTGCCCAAGACCACACAGCTAGGTAATTATTAAGTGTCTGAGACCAGATTTGAACCCAGGTACTCCTGACTCCAAGGCCAGTGCTTTATCCACTACGCCACCTAGCCGCCCCAGAGCTCTATTTTCAAAGAGTTTTTTTCTGGGGTTTTTTATGTCTCTTGATAAGTTCTGATTTACAATGAAATGTCCTTCAATTGGGGAATAGCTTAGCAAACTGTGGTATATGTATGTCATGGAACACTATTAGAAACCAGGAGGGATGGGAATTCAGGGAAGCCTGGAAGGATTTGCATGAACTGATGCTGAGTGAGATGAGCAGAACCAGAAAAACACTGTGCACCCTAACAGCAACATGGGGGTGATGATCAACCTTGATGGACTTGCTCATTCCTTCAGTGCAACAATCAGGGACAATTTGGGCTGTCTGCAATGGAGAATCCCATCTGTTTCCAGAAGAAGAACTGTGGAGTTTGAACAAAGACCAAGGACTATTCCCTTTAATTTAGGGGAAAAAACTGATATCTTATTGCCTGATCTTTCTATCTCTTATACTTTATGTTTCTTCCTTAAGGATATGATTTCTCTCTCATCACTTCAGTTTGGATCAATGTAAACCATGGAAACAATGTAAAGACTGACAAATTGCTTTCTGGGGGGGGAGGATGGGGGGAGGGAAGTAAGATTAGAGGAAAAATTGTAAAACTCAAAATAAATAAAATCTTTATAATAAGTTCTGATTTAATTATGCTATGAAACTGACTTATTATATATATATATATATACATATATATATATATAAAATGATCAATTACATCTTTGAAGTAATGTTTGCATTTTCATTAAGTAGGGGTTGAAAAAGAGAAGTGACTGGACTTTGTAGACCGTATAGGCTGAACAAATTGTCATTAAATCTAGATACCAAATAGAGGATCAAGACTGAAGAAAAGAAAGTATTAATTTATTAATTTTTTTAGTTTGTTGTTGTTATTGCTCAGTGATGTTTAACTCTCTTGGTATTGATGCTGAACCTTTCTTAGCAAAGACACTAGAGTGGTTTGCCATTTCCTTCTCCAGCTCATTTTTACAGATGAGAAACTGAGGCAAACAGGGTTCAATGACTTCCTGAGGTGACATAGCTAGTAAGTGTGTGAGGCCAGATTTGGCAACAGCTAAGTGGTACAGTGGATAGAGAAATGGCCATGGAGTTAGGAGGATAAGAGTTCAAATTTGACCTCAGACACTGGACATTTAGTAGCTGTGTGACCCTGGGCAAGTCACTTAACCCTGTTACCTCATATCCAGGGCCATGGCCAATCATCCTAGTTCTTACCTAACTACTGGAGCCAGATGACTCAGAAGGAGAAAATGAGGCTGTTGACTTAGCATAGCACCCCCTCACTCAAATCTAAGCCATGTGCTTGTCATGGTTTCACCTCTCTGATGTCACGGTCTTCTACAATGAAAGACAAACATCATCGTCAAGGTTAGAGTGGAGCTCAGGAAGGCGAGTTCAGACCTGCCTTCAGGTCCAGGCTCTCACTGCTCTATCCAAAATAAGTTATTGTTGTTCCTGTTACTCTTGTGGCTTAAATCTAGATCCATCTAGATTTGGGGGATTTTTATTGTCTTGTTTGTACCTTTGAGTAAGTCACTATTGCAGTCTTCTTCCTACTTCCTCTTCCACTGGTCCCAAACATGTACCGAGAAAGGCTGCCGGCTGGGTGGATTTGATTATGCTAAAGAGAGAATAAGGAAACTGACTTGTGAAAGAGAAAGGGAGAGTCTGGATCCAACAGTAATGCTCACATTCCAAAGATGGAAGCTATAGAAGGGAGAGAGGACCTCTTTTTTTTCCATTTTTACCTTTAATCCTCTAAGCCAAGACTGCACAAAGTCTACTTAATGATTTTGTTTATCTCATCCTTTAAAAGTCATAGAGAGCTTCTCAGTGGAATTGTGAACTGATCCAGTGATTCTGGAGAATACTTTGGAACTATGGCCAAAGGGTCATAAAACTGTGCATACCCCTTAATACAGCAATACCACTACTAAGTCTGTATCCCAAAGAGATCATAAAAAGGGGGAAAGACTCACATGTACACAAATGTTTACAATAGTTTTTTGTAGTGACAAAGAATTGGAAATTGGGGGGAATGTCCATCATTTACGGAATGGCTGAACAAATTGTGGTATATGAATATGATGGGTTATTACCGTTCTGTAAGAAATCATAAGTAGGCAGACTTCAGAAAAGCCTGTAAAGACATGCATGAACTGATGAGGAATGAAGTGAGAGGGAACGTTGTACATATCAACAGTAATGTTTTTGGATGATCAATTAGGATGGACTTGATTCCTTTCAACAGTTCAGTGATCAAAGAAAATTCTAAAAGTCTTATTATAGAGAATGACATCCACATCCACAGAAAAAAACTGCAGTCTGAGTGCAATCACACTATTTTTATTTTTAAAACTTGTTTTATGATTTTATTTCCTTTCTCATGGTTTTTTCCTTTTAGTTCAGAGTCTTCTTTTACAATATGACTAATATGGAAATATGTTAAACATGACTGTACATATGTAACCTATGTCATAGGGAGTGGGAAGGAGAAGAGGGAAGTAGAAAAATATGGAATTCAAAAGCTTACAAAAAAGATGAATATTGAAAACTATCTTTGCATGTAATTGAAAAAATAAGATAAAAGAATGTTAGAAATAGAATCAGAGTGCTTTCTTCACAATGAACCTGTGAATTAAGGAGTGAAAGGATTGTTATCCCAACTTTTACTGTGGAAGAAACAGAGTGACAGGGAGAAAGGACTTGCTCAAGATGACACAGTTGGTAATCATAAGATCCTAAATTTAAACCCAAGTATGTTCTGTTTCCAATATCAGGTATGCTATTGAACCAAGACTACTAAAGTCTATTTCAAGATCAAGGCAAGAAACACACACACACACCAAGAAAACAAAGAGTCATAGGTCTTTTGTGTTGGTCCATGTTGAATTCATCTTTTATTAACCATATTTTATTTGATCTTTTATTTTAAAACATGGAACTGCAATAAGTCATAAGCATAGAAAATCTGTTTGGAAATATTCAGTGTGTGGCTCTGGAGAAAAGAAAGAAAAAAGTACTCTGTTATATGTCATTACCAATCCTGTTTCCCCTGCTCTACCATTCTCCATTCCTTCCCCTCTCTCCTCTGCCTCATAATTGCCTGGCCAACCTACATCCTTTACCCATAAGAATGTTCTGTTTTCTTTAAATCTTGTTTATTTTCTGATGGATTATATGGAGTGTTCGATTGAATAGCACCTCTACCACTTCCAGAGAAACAATGAATACTGCCTAAATACAGACTAAAGCTTTTTTTCACTTTCTTTATTTGTCTTCTTGTACAAAATGACTAAGAGGAAAATGTTTGAAATGACTGAAAATAGAAAAAAGAAAAATCATATGCTAGACTTAGAATAAAACCTCTCCTCTAAAGAAGGAAGCTCAAATGTCATTTTAGCTTTTCCTTTCTTTAGCCTCTTTATAAGCATGAAGACAAGTCAAAACTAGAATAATTTTGTAAAATGGGGTTTGTTGAAATAAATAATATATATATATATATATAATACATAGGTATATTAACGATAACAAGTATATGATAGAGAATGAAATTTCCTAGTGCCACCAGACATATAGTAGGGCGCCTTCTTTGCTCAGTTGTTTGTCGTTTTCTCAAAGGAAGGTGCCTTGTGAGTGAATTGGATTTAAGTGGAGGGCTGTGCAAATCACCAGCCTCACTCTCCCCTCGACAGCCACCTGGTTCCAGTGGCAAAATACAGATCTGGAAGACTAGAGATGGCCCCCATATTAGGTAGGTCTAAATTCTCATGAGAGGAAAAGGACAAGCATTCAGTAGCTGCCTACCTCAGGCTAAGTGTTCCCATTTGGTCTTCCCCACAACCCTGGGAGCTATGTAGATGCTATTACTATTCCCATTTGAAAACTGAGAAAGATAGGTTAAAAGATATACCCAGAACCATACCGTGTGGGAAATGTAGGGTGTTGGTCTTCACAGGGTGTGGAGGGGGAGCCCTTAGGGAATCCCTTACAAAGGGGGAATGGCCCAGCCAATCACAAGACTGGGAGAGTTTTCCTAATCCCATTCCAGGGATACCAAACCCCAAACCAGACATAAACAATGACCTAGAGATCTTGACCTAATGCTACTGAGTTTGCACAATTAAGTAATTGAATATTAACCCACACACCCCCTTGGGGTTCATTAGCATATCATGGGTTGGATGATGTAGGGGGGGATCAAATTAGGGGCATGTCATGAAATGGGTGGACCTCTTAGATTGTCACTCAAACTCTGAGAGCCTATGAACATCCAAGAGGGAGGGGAAAGAGTTTCTGAAGACCATAAATTACCTGACTTGGAAGACTAATTCGTGCCTCATGCCTAGGTGAGGTACCTGTACCTTGTAAGATGTGTCTTGCAAGGTTCGTGAACAAAATGTACAATTTTCTCTCACTTTAGCAGGTTCTTTCTTTTCATATGTTTATAACATACAGTTAGGAAGTTTCTGAGACCAGATCTGAAGTCAGATGTTCCTGACCCCAGGACCAGTCCTCTATCCACTGCCTCTTTCATGAAAAATTGTTAGTTTGTGGATCATTCAAGAATCCTAGCATCTGAATTTTCTGAGCCTAAGGATAAGTGCCACAAAGGAACTTGAACATGGAGAGAGCTCCATGGGAGTAGATTTAGGTTCTAGAAATTGGGCTTAAATATGTCAAACGTGCCCCCAGTTGATTTTCTGGAGGATAACAAATGTTCAACAGAGTGGAAGGCATAGTGCATCACTGAAAAAACAGGATAATCACCAATCATGAGAGAAATGCAAATTGAAGTAACACCAAGAATCCACCTCAGCTTCATCAGTTTGTTGTTTGTTCTTGTTCCTGAAAAGGATCATAACATCAGAGATGTGATGCCGTGACATACAACCGAATTGGGCTTCAGTGTAAGGAGGGAGGGTGCTGTGTAAGAGGAGCCTCACTCTCTCCTCTAGAGTCACTTGGGTCCAGGGGCTAGATATGGGTCAGGTTGACTAGAGATGGCCCTAGGTGCAGCTGCCTTTTTAAACTAAGGCAATGTCCATTCAGTGATTAAGGCAGATAAGAAAGAAAGGAAGAAAAGAATGGCCTCCTTTTCATAGTCAAAATCAAATCAGAAGAATCCTCTCTTCACAGTTTCTGGACAAAAGAAACTTGCTATTTACATTTACTCTGAGTCAATCAGGTCCAAAACAATGACCAAATGGGGCTTTGACAAAGACGACAAAAGAGAAAAGTGGCAAATGTTGAAGAGGTTATGGAGAAATAGGCACATTAGTGCACTGTGGGTGAAATTGTGAATTGGTCCAGCCAGTCTAGAAACAATTTGGAATGTTCAAAAGGTGCTAAACTGTGTCTCCATGGACTCAGCCATACCACTTACAGGTCTGTTGCTAAAAGAAATTGAAGAAAAAGATACATATGTGGAAGGATGAGGTTGGTAACAGAATTGTAGGGTCTGAGGTTATGTTTGAACTCCGTTCTGCCATAGAACTGACTAGAAGCTGGAGGTTCATCGCTCTTCAGCGCCACAATTCTGCCATTAAAAGTGGCACAGTGGAAGACCTGATTCTTGGCTCAGGAGGTGTGCAGTCATCTCAAAATCCTGCTCTCAAGGCAGTCAAAAAGAGGAAAGTGATAAAGACACAAGGGTCTCACGTGTTATAAAACTGAGAGGAAGACGGAAAGGGACCAGTGGAGGGGCCAGTGCCAGGCATGACAGATTGTCAGCCTTCATGAGATATTAAATAATCCAAGTCACCGAGTACATATTTTCTAGGCTTAATGAAATGATGGCAATCTGCAGGCTGACTTGAATGAATTGATGGAACCACCTGGTTTCTATTTCCCAGACTATTGATTCTCTGGCCTTCCTTGCTAGGCTGGCAACACCACCAGCTGAAATCAAGGTCCCCATAGCTGGAGCTCCTAAGTCCAGGGACTCCAGCCCTTTATCTAGAACTACCCCCAGACTCGCAGCATTTTATTAGCTGCTGTGAGAGAAGGTATCCTTGCACCCCTGGACTGTTGGGAAGGAGACTGCCCCAGATTTAGAGGCACAAGCAGCGTCTGATAACTCAGTAGCATCCCAGCTCAGGATGTCCATACCTTCCCAGGTTTCCTAGCTCCCAGAATCAGGTCTCCAGAGCCCGCATCCTTCCCTGAGGATCTTCTACTGTAAGTGGTCTGGGAATCCCCTGAATTCCATTACATACAGAAGAAACACAAAGCAGTTACTAAGCTATAGGGAGGGGGGAAGTCCCAGGAAGGGGAAATCTGAGGGAGGGCTCAAAAGAGGGAAGGCTAGAGCAGGGGAGGGAGGGAGGGCTAGAGCAGGGGAGGGAGGGCTAGAGCGGGGAGGGAGGGCTAGAGCGGGGAGGGAGGGAGGGCTAGAGCAGGGGAGGCAGGGCTAGAGCAGGGGAGGGAGGGAGGGAGGGAGGGCTAGAGCAGGGGAGGGAGGGAGGGAGGGATAGAGCAGGGGAGGGAGTGAGGGAGGGATAGAGCAGGGGAGGGAGGGATAGAGCAGGGGAGGGAGTGAGGGAGGGATAGAGCAGGGGAGGGAGGGCTAGAGCAGGGGAGGGAGGGAGGGCTAGAGCAGGGGAGGGAGGGAGGGCTAGAGCAGGGGAGTGAGGGAGGGCTAGAGCAGGGGAGGGGGGCTAGAGCAGGGGAGGGAGGGAGGGCTAGAGCAGGGGAGGGAGGGAGGGCTAGAGCAGGGGAGGGAGGGAGGGCTAGAGCAGGGGAGGGAGTGAGGGAGGGATAGATCAGGGGAGGGAGGGAGGGCTAGAGCAGGGGAGGGAGGGAGGGCTAGAGCAGGGGAGGGAGGGAGGGCTAGAGCAGGGGAGGGAGTGAGGGAGGGATAGAGCAGGGGAGGGAGGGAGGGCTAGAGCAGGGGAGGGAGGGAGGGAGGGATAGATCAGGGGAGGGAGGGCTAGAGCAGGGGAGGGAGGGAGGGAGGGCTAGAGCAGGGGAGGGAGGGAGGGATAGAGCAGGGGAGGGAGGGAGGGAGGGCTAGAGCAGGGGAGGGAGGGAGGGATAGATCAGGGGAGGGAGGGAGGGATAGAGCAGGGGAGGGAGGGAGGGAGGGCTAGAGCAGGGGAGGGAGGGAGGGCTAGAGCAGGGGAGGGAGGGAGGGCTAGAGCAGGGGAGGGAGGGAGGGATAGATCAGGGGAGGGAGGGCTAGAGCAGGGGAGGGAGGGAGGGAGGGCTAGAGCAGGGGAGGGACGGAGGGAGGGATAGAGCAGGGGAGGGGGGCTAGAGCAGGGGAGGTAGGGAGGGAGGCCTAGAGCAGGGGAGGGAGGGAGGGATAGAGCAGGGGAGGGAGGGAGGGCTAGATCCGGAGAGGAAGGACCAGAAGGACGGTGTGGCTTAGAGATCATCTCAGCCATCCCTTTGGTTTGACTGAAAAGCACTGTGGATCTCTCTCTTAAAGGCCCCATTTCACCCAGGCCAGATTTCTCGGCTTTTCTCCAGCTTTGGAGCACGCAAAGCCACGCAGCCTCTTGTAGGTTCTTTATTCTTGTTTCTTTCTCCACCCCAGCTCCCCCGGCCCGCCGCGGGCTGCGCCGCAGTCTCCTGCCACTCCCCGGAGGCTGGGCCTGGCTGCCCCTCCCAGGAGCCCCCCACCCCCTCTCCTCTCCTCCTTCCCTTGCTCCCCTCGTCACCTTCAAAGCGGGGCTGGGCCGTCGGCGCCGACCGCAGGCAGAGGGTGCTGCGGGGCGGGGCGGGGGGAGGCAGAAGTGGAGCCCGACTGCAGGGGAAGTAAAGCACCGGCTCAGGCAGGTGCAGAGAGGGGGCTGAGGAGGCTGGGGGGAGGGGCGGGGATTTTGGGGGGAGGCCGAGGAGGACCTGGCTGAGAGCGCAGGAGCTGCCCCGCTGCCGCCCGGCCGCAGCCATGGGCTCCGAGGCGGCGCCGTCGTGGCTGGAGACCCACTGGGCCCGGCCCTTGCACTTGGCCTTGACCTTCGCCCTGGCGCTGCTGCTGCTGCAGGCCGGCAAGCTCTACCTGCGGCGCCAGGAGCTGCTGCGAGCCCTGCGCCCCTTCCCGGGGCCCCCGGCGCACTGGCTCTACGGGAACCAGAGGGAGGTAAGGGGGGATGGGGGCACGGGCAGAGGGAGGGGGAGAGGCTGCTGCCCTTGGCCGGACCCCCCCCCCCGAGTCCTGAGGGGGGGGGGATGCCTCCCTCCGTGGGAGGCAGGAGAAGAGAGAAGGGCTCCACGCCCAGAGTCATTGGGGACCCAGCTGCCATCATGGCTTCCTTCCTCCTGCCCCGCTAGGGCTCACACAGACCTTTCCAAGCGGCCCCTTTGTTCTCCCAGCTCCTGGAGGCCGCCCAGAGGAGAAGGGATGTGGAGTCACAGGGCCTGGGTTCAAATCCACCCTGGGCATTTTACTGCTGTGGAACTGGACTTCCACTGGAAGGCTTCCATCTAAGTCACTTTACAGACAAATCAAGAATTTGAGCTCAGGTCCTCAGCCCCGGAGGCACAGCCTTACTGTCCCGTTAAATTCCCAAGCCGGGAGCACCTAGTGTGGGCTGAACATTGTGGGAGCCTCCAAGTCTGGATCAGCTCAGTCGGTATCCACAAGGAGCCCAGTGGATCACAGTGTGCTGCTGAGCACACACACAGACACACGCAGCACACACACAGACAGCACGCAGACAGACACACACAGACAGCACACAGACAGACACATACAGATAGCACACAGACAGGCACACACAGACACACAAAGACAGCACACACACAGACAGCACACAGACAGACACACAGATAGCACACAGACAGACACACAGATAGCACACACACAGGCACACACAGCACACACACAGGCACACACAGACAGCACACACAGACACACACAGATAGCACACAGACAGACACACACAGATGGCACACACACAGACACACACAGATGGCACACACACAGACACACAAACACAAATTTCTGCAGTCCCCCTGCTGGAGAGCTGCCAAGACTCTTTGCAATATCAAGGAAACCTCCATCCAAGAGACCATCTGTGAGGGAACCTTGATATCAGTACTTTAAACTTCTCTGAGCTCTTCCATTACCCTTTTCAAACCCACTACTAATTTTTAGGACTCTCCAACCCCGCCCCGCTACCCCTCCCCATAATAATACATGCAATCATTGACTAACATGAAAAAAAAACTAGCTGAGTTATGGTCAGATGACCTGGGTTCAGATTCTGCCTCTCTTCACTATCTTTGTGATCTTAGTGATTTCCTCAGGACTTTAGTATCTCCCTCTCTAGAAAGAAGCAGCAAGCTGCTCATTTGTCCATCCCTAAGACTGTAATTGCATGATTCCCCAAGTGTGAGACTCACCTTAGCCATTTTGATGAGCCCTAAATCCCAATTTTCCTGGAATTCATCCCCTCCTTCCACTGAAATCTTCCTAAAATGTCTCCCGAGGAATAAAGGTGACCCTACGTTCTTCAAGGCTGTGAAAGTGGAGATTTGCCAGGTCTTACCTGAGGAGAAAGACTTCAGGTATACTCTGTTGACCTGTCACCCAGGGACCAACCAAACTAAATTTCCAAATTCATCACTAGATTAACCGTAGGATAAGAAATCTTTTGGTCATAGAAGCTATTGAAGACTGCTGAGTTTTGTTTAAGGAATGTGATCTGTACTAACCCTGGCCCCACACCCACACTGAGTAAACCACAGGTCCTTGAAATGGTAAAGCCAGTCCTGCAGTTAGTGAGTTCATCTGCTCAGCTAATTCTGGTGGGGATATTTTTAATCATGATAATAATTATAGCATTTATAATACTTTAAGATTGGCTAAACCCTCTACAAATTTTATTACATTTTATTCTTATAGCAATTCTGGGATTAAGGTGTTATTATTCCCATTTTATGGATGGTAAAATTGAATCAGACAGATTTAAATGACTTGCCAAGATCACATAAATAGTAGGTATCTGAAGAGGGATTTAAACTCAGGTCTTTTTGAGTCCTAGTCTAAGAACACCACCTAACTTCCTCTGAATAAGTGATCTCTCTCATTCCAGAGAGGAGGGGAATTAGAATGGCAAAGAACCTTGATTTTATATAATGAAGGCCATGAGACTTTAGAAGAATGAAATGTTCAACCTAGAAAAGAGGATAAACAGGAGGAATAACTGTCTTCAGGTATCTGAAGGACTGTGATATGGAATAAAGATTATAATAGTTTCTGTTGAGAAGAACAAGGGACAATAAATGGATGTTGTCGAGAAGCACATTGGGGCTGGTTATCAGAAAAAAATTCCTAATGAGAGTTAGCCTAAGGCAGAATGGATTTCAGAGCAAGTGATGGACTACCTCTCATCTGCTGAATGATGGTCTTTTGGGAATGTCAGAAAAAGCATTCTGGTGGAGGCGAATTTTGAGTTAGGTTGCATCTAAGATGAATTCTCATTGGGGCAGTTAGGTGACACAGTGGATAGAGCACTGATTGTGGAATCAAGAGTACCTGACATCAAATCTAGCCTCAGACATTAATAATGACCCAGCTGTATGACCTTGGGTAAGTCACTCAACCCCATTGCCTTGCAAAAACCAAAAAAGAAAAAAAAGGATGAATTTTCATGGAAATTTTGGGAGAACATAGCCATCTTCATCTGAGTCTTTTTTGAATTCTATAATTTTACTACATCCATATTATGTGCAAAGACATAAATGAACAGGAAATATAGATAGGGAACAACTCCTATCCTCAAGTCTAATTGGGAGGGGGGAAAAGAGGTTGTATATACAAAAATAAGTATGATTCAAGAAAGAATGGCAATAAGGACAAAAAATAAATTAAAGTTTCCAAGAGATGATGTCAAAGGAATGAAAGCCAAGAAAAATCAGCTTTGTATCTTTCTCGAAAAAAATGCCATTTTATAAACTATCTTCCATTTAATAAATGGCTAGGAGTATGCCCTCCTCAAACATTCATAAACTTAAAAATTAGTTTTCTTTTCCCTTGCTACCAGTAAAATAACAGATAATTTTTGTTTGAGTCTAGGCAATGATAATATTCTGCAGGGATGGGGCCTGGACTGAATTTATCATCCATTCCCCTAATTCCTTACTTCTTCCTAACTTCCCTATCAAGGATACCACCATCCTTCCACTCAACAAGACTAGAAATATCAGTATCATTCTCTGCACTTATTACAGCTCCATTGTTCCAGGTCTTGCTGTTTATATCTCCATGGCCCTTCTCTCCGCTCACATAGCCACCAACCAGTCATCTCCAATCAAAGTGTCAAAGGCTTCAGAGAAGTCAATCAGGATTCAGATTGAAGGGGGAAAACAAGAAATTTGGCAATTAAAAGATTATTGGCAACTTTGGAAAGATCAGTTTCAATTGAATGATATCAAAAACCAGACTGCAGGTCCTGTGTGGGGCTGCTGATAGGGATGGTTGCCCCCACTTACACTTTTTTATAAAAATTGCTTCCCTAGATAATAGCTAAACTGGGGGCAGGACTGGTGGTCTAGAAGGTGCTGCCACTCTCAGGATTCCTGTGTCTATCATCTTCCTCATAGTGACAATTGGAAAGCAATTATTTCTGGTAGTGATGAGAAAGAAGAGTCCTTTCTTTTTGATGATTCTCCCCTCAGTGATGGTTGTGGGATGAAAGCGGATTCAGTAGCTTTGAGGACAGTGCAATTCCCTATACTTTAGGTTTCAAAGTCCTGCAACATGAGGAGATCTGCTAGGGACAATGCTATCCACGTCCAGAGGAAGAACAACAAAATAAAACCCCTCAGAATCTGATGAACACTACATTCACTTTTTTTAAAAAATCTCTTATGTTTTTCTTTTCTATCTCATGGTTTTCTTTCTATTCCCTTAATTCTAGCTCCCCATATAAAAAATGACTAATGAATAAATATGTTAAACACAAATGTGTATGTACAAAATTCACCATACTGTTTGCTGCTGTAACTTAAAAATATGCATATGCATGTGGATGAATGTTGAAAAACTGTCATAATACATTATTGGAAAAATAAAATATCAATTGGGGAAAAAAGGATTCAAAATCCTGGTGTGTTTTCATGAAGGTTCAAGGAGGAAATTGTGGTCAAGGTGGTTTGATTTGCTTGGCACATACTACCTCCTTTCTTAGGTCTATTTAGAACAGATTGGAGATGGGAGAGACTGGATTTTGGGAGGCCAATAAAGAAGCTGTTTCAGCAATTTTGGTGAGAAATAGCAAGGACTGGGCTATAGTAAAGGTTATATTAATGTGGTGTCTTGGCAAATATTTGGTAAATAGATGGACTTTGGAGAAAATTACTCTGGATCTCCTGGATTTAAGATGCTGATGAGATGGCTCAACAGAAATGCTCAGCAGATATGTAAACAGACCTTGAATTTGCATTTCCAACTGTTCCAGATCTTCAAAAGGAGACCTGGATGATCATTTATCCAGGATGTAGTGGAAAAGATTCTTGCCAAGGTGTAGGTTGCAAAAGGTACCAAAGGTTTCCTCCCACTGCTAAAATTCAGATTCCATACTCATATCTCCATGCTAAAGTATCCTGAGCTCATTTGGAGCTTCTCAGATACTAGAGGGTTAAAGAGGTGGTTGGAAACCAAGAGAGGGAGGAGAAGTTTTCCTTAGGCTGACTATTCAAACTCACCCTTTTGCTTTTCTCATTTTAGTTTTACATGGAAAAAGAACTACAACAGTTCGATATGTTGGTAGAAAAGTACCCCTGTGCTTTCCCTCGCTGGTTTGGTGCCTTTCAGGTGTTTTTAAATATCTATGATCCAGAGTATGCAAAAATTCTTCTGAACCGAAGAGGTAAGGATGTTCAGAGTGGATCATCTGACTTAGAAAGGATAGGAAAGGCCATATAGAACCCAATCAATCCACAAGTATCTATGGAGTACCTACTGTGTGCAGAACCAGGAGAATACAAAGACAAAAGTGAACCCCAATTGCTTCACACAGAAAATAAGATAAAATTTGTAAAGTGTTTAGCATAGTAGTGGTCACATAAATATGAGCTATTGTTATTATTCTTACATAAGATGGTATTTTAATTGGCACTCAAAGAAAGATCTGGGGCCATAAAGGAGTAGGGAAATCATTCTAGGCATAGATGAACAAAGCCAGTGTCACTGGATCGCAGAATATATGGCAGTGGAGAGGAAGTTCTCACCATGGTGATGGTGAGCAAATAATGAAGGGTTGAGAAAATACCAAACAGAAGGTTTTATATTTGATCCTGGGTGTAAGGAGCTACTTTAGTGATGGGGGGGGGGGGGGGGGGAGTTGGTTTTTGCAAGGCAATAGGGTTAAGTGATTTGCCCTAGGTAATTATTACATGTCTGAGGCTGGGTTTGAACTCAGGTCCTCTGATTCCTGGGCCTGTCCTGAGCTACCTAGCTACCTCCACTACTATAGTTTTGGAATAGGAATATTGTGTGGTTGGACCTGTACTTTAGGAAAATCAGTTTGTCAGTCGAGCAGAAAGTAAACTGGAATGAGAGGGACTTGTAGAAAGCAGATAACAAGGAGAGGGTGACCAACAATGCCAGTGCATTCAGAGAGATCAAGGAAGATAAGCATTAAGAAAAAAATCACTGAGTTTGTCAGAGCTGTTGGAAATTGGGAATATACAACCTCACTGCATGCAGCCCTTGTCTGATTTCATCTGAAGGAATAGAGTCAGCCCTGGGTATTGTAGTTTAAGAAGAATATTGATAATTTAATATCCAGAGAAACTGCATCCAGGATGAGGAAGGGCCTTCAGTTCATAACACGAGAAGATCAGTTGAAGGAACTGGGCATGTACAGCCGGAAGAAGAGAAAGCCAGGGAGAGGTGTGATACCTGCATTCAAGTATTTGAAGGGCTGCTTTAGGGGAAAGTTGACTAGAGATGTTCTGCTTGATGAAGGAGGGAAAAAAAACCAGAAACAATGGGTAGAAACTGCAGAGGAAAATTTATGCTCAATTTTAAAGCAAAATAAAGCAAAAACTCCTTGAACAATCAAAGTTGCCCTCCCCCCATTGACTGAAGAGGCTGTTGGATCACCCTGTTTGGAATTCTTGGTGATTCTTTGGGTATAGAGAGTAAATGAACACCAAAGCTGCTTACCATTCTCAAATTCTGTGATTCTATGATTCCCTGACAAAGTAGTTTGGAAGGAATGGCACCAGCCACTGGGCCAATGAGATAAGACTTCATGAACAATGTCATTCATGTTCACCATTTTGAAGGAAATGAGGGATTCTCTTAGGGAATGGGGATGGGGAAGGGCTGGTCCTAGGACACAGCCCTGGAATGTGTAGTTCTTTGTATGAGGAAAACAGTTGTGTTGAAGAGAGACAGAGAAACAGACAGTGAGAGACAAAGAGAGTTAATTATGCTATGGCAAAAGTCTTTAAAAGATTTAGGAGTCTAATTTATATTTAATCCTAGGGGTAATAGGGAATCTGGGGAATTCTGATATGGTGGGATCATGGCTTTGGTAGCATGGTGAAGATTGATGAGACTGAGGAGAGACATTCGACAAAAAAGATTGATGAGGACATTACAATAGTCTGCAAAGAGGTAAAGAGATTATCTGTTATCTTTCTACAAAGAATTCCCAGCACTCAACTGACATACTTAAAAATCCTTGTTGATTGACTGAACTAAGGTGGTAACTATGTTAGTAAAGAGAGAGTGTCACATTTAGGAGAGAGCATCGGAGTAGAAAGAACAAGATCTGATAGATGATTGATTATGGGGGGAGGAGGTGAGAGAATGAGGAATTGAAGACAACAGTCTAAAGATGGCAGAGTGGAAGAATTGTGGTGTCCCCAAAAGAACTTGAGAACTATCCCTTAGTAAAGAGGTAGTTAGGGAGTAACAGTCTTGGACATATTGAGCCTGAGATATCCTTCAGACATTCAAATTGAAATGTCTAATAGGTAGTTAGTGATATGTTACTGAAGCTCAGGAAAGAGAAATGCTAGATTTTACAGAGATGTGAGTGATCTGCATGAAGATGATAACTCAATCCATAGGTACCGAGGAATATATATACTGGTAGGGACGAGTCACTTAATTACTGTATAACTTTGGGAAAGTCACCTAACCTCTTAATTCCATCAACTATAAAATAAACAGATCAGATTAGATTATCTCTGAGATTATATATAATTCTATAAACCCATGATCCTACAGTCCTATGATTTCCATGTTCTGTATCCAGAGAGCTACCTCCTTCCTGTTAGAAAGGTAATTAAAGGGGCAGCTAGGTGGCACAGTGGATAAAGCACTAGCCCTGGAGTCAGGAGAACCTGAGTTCAAATCCAACCTCAGACACTTAAAAATTACCTTAACTGTGTGATCTTGGGCAAGTCACTTAACCCCATTGCCGTGCAAAAAAAAAAAATGATAATTAAAATGCTAAATGTCCCTATCAGAAGGGGACCTAAAGAGAATGAAATGAGAGCAAAGGGCAAAGAAATGGTCTTGAGGAATGGTCCATTTGTGATAGGAAGAATTAGAAGATCCAGTTCCATCTCAACATCTTGTAGAACACAACTGTCTGAGCTGGGAAGCAGGACAAGTCACCAATTTTGGATCCTTCCAGTGCTGAGATCCAAAGATCCTAGATTTGCTGATGATAACCAGTTTGCATATCCCTACTGGTCATATGGAAAGTGTTTATTTTCCATATTCCATGCAGACATTCATTATCTTTTCCCGATCTAATTGTACTGGTTGCCATTAACATATAAGCATTCCCATTCATTTCAAGTGATTTTCAAGGCAGAATTTTGTCCCCAGGATTTGAGTAATTTTGTAATGATGGCATCATTAATGGCATCATTTAGCTTGTCAGGTAATAAGAGGCAGAGCCAGGATATCTCCTTAGGTCTTCTGCCCCTAAACCCAATATTCTAGTTGATACAACAAATCCTCTGTAGTTTGAGCTCCATTCTAGGAAGCTCTTCAAATCAGTGTTCCTGATCATCTTGGAAGGAATAAGGAACAACTTAGAATCCTGTTTTTGTAATTTTACATTATCTAACTGTTAGTTCTCCAGAGTAACAGCTGCATTTTGCTAGGATACCATGAATCCAATGACCGAGTTACATGCCTATTAACCCCAAGCAAAATGCCTACAAAACTGCTTTGGTTTTGACATTATATTTATACCTAATACAGACCTTTTCTCTTCTCTGTTTGACTTTATAGATCCCAAAATATCACTTGAGTACAAATTTGTTGTCCCCTGGATTGGTAAGTACCTATGGTTAATTTGTTTTTTTCAGTGAATCAGAAGCATGACAAAGAAAAATTCCTGGTAACAGGAGCTTATGTTAATTGGGGGGAAAGGGGGAAAGGGAAGATGCACAAAGATGAGTCAATATAAAACATAAAAAGTAAATACAAAGTTTCAAGGGAAACAACAGAGCTAGTATGATAAAATATGGTGTCAAGAAGATGAAATTTGGGGGCAGCTAGGTGGTACAGTGGATAGAGCACCGGCCCTAGAGTCAGGAGTACCTGGGTTCAAATCTTGTCTCAGACACTTAATAATTACCTACCTGTGTGGCCTTGGGCAAGCCACTTAACTCCACTGCCTTGCAAAAAAAAACTAAAAAAAAAAAAGGTGAAATTCAATAAATCGATGTAGAATTGAACTACTGAACTTGAGCTAAAGAAAGTTTTCAAGTCTAATAAATAGGGAAGGAAGAAATGTGTTCCTGTTAAAATCTGTGAAGGTTTTGATGGATGGCAAACAGAATAAGAATCAACAGAGGGATGTAGCATTTTTATAGGACAATGGATAACTTTTATTTCTACATTCCATATATATCTGAGAAATAAGGCCTCTATTAAGATAAACTTAAAATTTTTTTGATATTACTTCATTGTCTAAGATACCTTTTAACAAAATTCAGTTTCCTTGATTTTTTTTAATTAGGTCTAATCTTGCTTTTGCTTTCTTTGAGATCATGTTTGCTATCACTGCCCTCTTCACTTGAGCTGAAGTATAATAAACTCTATTACAAAACTTCATTTCAGCTCGGTATCTTTCTGACCCAAATATGTCTCTTGTACACCACATATTCTTGTATTATGGTTTCCAATCTATTCTGCTTTCTGCATTTATTCTGTCAGTTCTCATGTCATTCACAACAAACAGTTATTTTTTCCTAACTGTGCATTTCCCTCCATCCCATTTTCCTGTACTTATTATTCTCTCTTTTTATGCTATTTCTACTCAAAATTCTGCCTTTTTTCCAACTATTTCCCCCAATCTGCCCTCCCTCTTTCAACCTCCCATCCCCTCCACATTATCTTTTCCCCTTTCCCTTCTAGCTCCCTATTAGATAAAATAAATTTCTATATCCAACCAAGTGTGAATACATATATGTGTGTGTATACAACCAAGTGTGAATACATATATATGTATATGTACATATATATATATATATATATATATTTCCTTTTTTAAGCCAAATCCAATGAGAATGATTCAAGTATTGTCTGCAACCCCCTCATTTTCTCTTCCCTTATAAAAGCTCTTCCTTACACACCTCCTTTATTTAATAAAATTTTCCTTATTCTGCTTCTTCCTTCCTCCTTGTCCCAGTGTATATCTCTTTCTCATTCCTAATATTCTTCTTTTGGAGATCATGCCAACACTCATTGTTGGCAGAGTCCTTCTAATTTCTCTAAAAATGATAAAGTTCTTAGGAATTATATGTATTATCTTCCCATATAGGAATGTGAACAGTTTAACTTTGAGTCCCTTATAATTACTATTACATATTTACTTTTTTATGCTTCTCTTGAGACTTCTGTCTAAATGTCAAATTTTCTGTTCAGGTCTGGTCTTTTTATCAGGAAAATTTGGAAATGTTTTATGAAATGTCTATTTTCTTCCCGAAGGCTTATACTCACTTTTGCTGAGTAAGTTTCTTATTTTTAATCCAAGTTCTTTTGCCTTCCAAAATATCATATTCCAAACCCTATGGGTCTTTAATGTAGACCCTGCTAAATTCTGTGTAATCCTGACTGTGGCTCCATGATATTTGAATTGTTTCTTTATAGCTGCTTGCAATATTTTTTTCATTGACTTGAGAGCTCTGGGATTTGGCTGTAATATTTCTGGGAGTTTTCCATTTGGAATCTCAGGATATGATAGGGAGAATCTTACAAAATTTTACCCTCTGATTCTAGGCTATGAAGGTAATTTTCCTTGATAATTTCTTAAAAGATGATGTCTAGATGCTTTTTAACATGACTTTCTGGTAGTTCAATAATTCTTAAATTATCTCTCCTTAATCTATTTTCTATATCAGTTGTTTTTTCAATGAGATAGTCTTCATTTTCCTTTATGTTTTTCATTCTTTTGACTTTGTTTTATTGTTTTTTGGAGTCTTGTGGAGCTATTAGATTCCACTTGCCCAATTGTAATTTTTAAGGAACTATTTTCTTCATTATTTTGTGCATCTTTTACCAAGCTGTTAATTCTCTTTTCATAATTTTCTTTCATCGCTCATTTCTTTTATCAATTTTTCCTCTACCACACTTTAACTCTTCCACGATTTTTTGTGGGCTTGGGTTCAATTATCATTTTTCTTTGCTTATAATTGTTTTCATATTGTGATCTTCTAAGTTTATGCCTTGATTTTCTCTGTCACTGTAGTATCTTTTAATGGTCAAGGTTTACTTTTTTGTTATTGTTGTTACCTTGTTTTCCTATATCTTCTCTTTTCATTTTTTGTCAAAGTCAGACTCTGTTCACTTTGAGATACTGTACCCAACTTCAGGCATTTTTGTGCTCTGTTTTCAGAGCTAGTTTTGGGGTCTGCAAATTTTCAGTACTTCCCAAGTATTGTTATCCTGGAGGAGTTGTGATCCCTGCTCTCCTACTCTGTGCTTTAGTCTTTACCCAACAAGGGTTCCTATTCTCTTGCAACCGCAAGAACTAATGTTGTTCTTGATCCCAGAACTGTGATGAGAGCCCTTGCTTTCCACAAGCTCTCCTCACCATTCTGCAGCCCAGAGCTGCTCCTGGGCAATTGAACTACCAATCAGCTCCAGTTGCACTTAGTGCCTGCAACCCCTGTGCCCTGTAATCGACTAGTTGGTCAGTCCCCTTACTATCTCTGGACTGAAAGTTCCCAAAGCTGTTGCTGTAGTTATCGCTGCTATCATGGCTACCTCCAAGGTCCACCCCTGGTGTCCCTGAAATGCTCTAGGTCTGTGTCCACCCTAGTGTTAAGACCTCACCTGGGGACCTCCCAAGTTGTCTCCAACTGGAAAAATGTCTCCCTTGGACCTCTTGTTGACTCTACCACTGCAAAACTGATTTGAGCTGTTATTTTTTAATTGTTTAGAAGGGTTTATTCAGAGTTCAGCTAGGACCTAGTCTGTACTCTGCCATCTTGGCTTTGCCCCCATGGAAAAGGTTTATGGAAGAAAGAGATGCTTGAAATGAATCTTAAAGAAAGTCAGAGGTAGAGATGAGAAGGGAACCTTCTACGAATGAGGTTCAGTCAAGGCAAAGGAAAACTATGACAATCAATTTTCTAAAACTACTAGAAGAGACCGAGAGAAAGTCACATACAAACTTTAACTTAGGGGTGAGGATCTAAGATGTCAATCAATGAACCTTTCTCCCTACCCCAAAACATGTCTGCTTTTTACTAGCCTTCATTCCAAATTCAGTCAGTTTTTTCCCCTCCACCAATATTTCTTTGAAATTTCTAGAGCTCACATAGCTGACTCATGCTGCTATCTTCTTTCTCATACCCATTAGTAATCAGCCTTCCTCTCAGTTTTCAATTCTTCTAAGGATTTCCCCTGGCTTTCTAAGAGTCCTAATTAACCAAACCATCTTTAGGCAAAGTCTTCCCAGAAAACCTTGTTGCAAAGCATATGCTGATCTCATTATTCACTATGGTCAAATAAGTCCTTTGCCTAATGCCATGAGGAATCTCTATTTGCTCTAGAATAGAGAACAAGAAGTGGTTTCTTATCTAAAAGGATCTATCTTCTATTTTGAGAAATTTCCTGTTTACCTTTGGAAAGATGGCACCCAGAAAGATAGAAGTATCTGTCTCTGGGTGTGAAAGGCTACCATGGAGAAGGATTAGATGTGTTCTGTTGGGCCTTCAGAGGCACAACATGGAACAATGTAGGAAGCTACAAGGAGGCAGGAAACCCAGGTTTGACTGTTGTTTCTTTTACTAATCATAAAGGATAACCTTGTCTGATTCCCCTACCCCTCTTTATGTCTTTATGGATTTTAAGCAAAAGTTCAGAATTTAGGTAACAATCACAGAACAATAGTAACTTAAACTGTGTCATTTTCCTAAAGAGTCATTTCCCTAAAACAACTTCCAAGGATACTCCTTCCCAACTGGCCAAAGGTGAAGTCAAGTGACATTTCTATCATTTAATTTGGTCAGACTTTTTCCTTCTCTTCATTTAATCATTGTCCTAGTCAATTCAAGGAGGAATATTTTTATAGCAACATTAGAGGTAGTTTGGAATTTCATTGTAGAATAAGGTAAATTTGTTTCAGTGTGCGAGGTATTATTTTAGAGATATGGTTGTTAAAGTTTTAGATATAGTTGCTAAAGAAATAGATATAGTTGTTAAAGAGATAAAGTTGTTAGAGATATAGTTAAAGAAAGACTTCAAACAGTTCTCGTTCTTGAGTCACAAGACTTCAGTCTATTCTCCTTATGCTTTTTATATGTAGCAATGGAATATAGAATATGCTCCCCATAAGAGGAAAGACCCTGAGCTTTGCATGAGTCTAAGAAAGGATGCTGTTCTTTGCAGCATTGAATTAAGGAGTAGAAAAACTCAACAAGGAAGAAGCACAAAAGGAGAATGAATCATCAATCAGGTCTCACTTGTGATCATTCAGCTAGTCCTAATTAGCAGACATGTCCATAGACTAAGGAAAATATACTTTTAGATGTTCAGTTGTTTTTTCCATTGTCTCTAACTCTCCATTGACTCTATTTGGGGTTTTTTTGACAAAAATATTGGAGCAGTTTACTATTTCTTTCTCCATCTCAATTTACATATGAGTAAACTGAGATAAATAGAGTTAAATGACTTGCTTAGGGTCACACAGTAGTAAGTGTCTAAGGTCAGATTTGAACTCAAGATGAGTCTTCCTGACTCCAGGCCTGACCTCTGTCCATAGTACCATCTAGCTGTTCAAGGGAAATATACTAAGATGGGTCCAAATCTGATTACCTGTGCTTTCAAATCATTCGCTTGTGAGTAATTCTGAATATAACTTTGCCCTTTAGCAGAAAGAGTCAAATGTCAGCTGTCTTAATAAATTGATGATTTCCCTAATTTTGACAATGTATGAATTAAATGGACTAGAAATTATCTTCTCAATTTCAGAGAGCAGCTTTTCAGTTGGTTAAGAGAATGACTCTGGACATTGTTATGACTGAAAAATTCCTTCCCTGAAGTCAATTAATTGAGGATCCTCTTAGAAATAAACAAGGCAGATCCTGGAACTATAAGCATCCAATCTGTCATGGAGTTTGTTTTCAGAATCAGAGTCAATAAACATTTATTAAGTCCCCACTGTGTGAAGTGCTGGAGATACAAAGCAAGTCACAGAAGCTTATAGTCTAATGCTGGAGATTACATAAAAAAATCTGAAAAGCAGATGGAGGAGGAAGGGTAACCTAGAGAAAAATGATGAAAACCTTTAAGTAGAAATGATCTGGTATGGAGTGGGTTACAGATTTGGATGCATTTTGTGGGAAGATGAGTTTCTGGGGATCATGAAATCCAGAAGAGCAGTCACGTAGGAAAATCTTGCTAGCGTAGCAAATCCTGTCTCAGTCTGTTCCTCTCTCAGAGCCTTCCAAAACTAGAATCACATCCACATGGAAACAATGCAAAAGTTCATGCTCAATTCATTTGAAAACATCAAATAAATATTAGTTATTTTATTAATAAAAATAGTAACTGCCAGTACTTAGAAATCATTTCCCTTATAACCATTATGTATAGAACAATATAAATGTTATCCCTATTTTATAGCTGGAGGAACCAAGGTTTGGACTGGGAAGATAATTTGGCCATTGTTACACAATTGAGAGATTCAAAGTCAGCATTCAAGCCTAAGCCCTCTGAGACCAAGACTCTTTCTATGGTGCCACATGAATATCCCCTTGGTCATCTTAGATGATTAGAGGTTTTTGTCTTTGTGATCTCTTAAGGTAAAGGACTGCTGAGCCTTGAAGGAAAGAAGTGGTACCAGCATCGCCATCTACTAACTCCTGCTTTCCACTGCAGCATTCTGAAGCCCTATGTTCAAGTGATGAATGACTCTGTCTGCAGGATGCTGGTAAGTAAATAGACAGCCCAGGGACCCTGCAAATTGTTGGGTACCTTTCAGGAAACAAAGTCAGCTAGCAGAAATAATATATACAACTGCTTCTGTGCCAAGCACTGTGCTATGAACTTTGGGGTATACAGGAAGATGAGGAACCAAGGAAATTTGAAAATGGCCTCAAAGGACATCTGAGATTTGGTGTCTATTGATATGAGGCTTTAAAGTTTGAAAAGAGCTTTCAATATATTATCTCACTACAAATCGGTAAGCTAAATGCTATAGTCATTATCTTCATTTTACAGATAAGCAAGCTGAATCTTAGTCTATAGGTTTAGCTACTTGCCAATTATCATACAACTACTAAGTTATGAGGTCCTTGAACCTTAACCCTCTCCACTATGCCACTACTTAATATGCATTCCTTAACTCGGTATAAGTTCATGTTTATCTCAAAAGAGCTAAAAAAAACGTTTGGTACCCTTTCTCTTCTTTCTTCTCCTCTGTACTCTCTTCCTGCCTCCCAGTAATACTCTCAGCACCCAATTCTTTCACACTGTGCTCAGCACCTTTCTTCATAATACAGGTAATCTACATGGTAAAATGGCTTATCGAATCCTCCCTGCTAGTCCTGACTGCCATGTAGTTGAGTGCAATTAAGTGTTAGGAGGAAAACAATCTGATGAAACTAATTTATGTAAAGATATTAAAGGGTCATTGGTCAGTAGTAATAATAATTCAGAGGGATTAAATGTCTGACCTGGGGCAAACCAGTCATTAAGTACTAGAGACTGAATTTGAATCCAGGTCTTCTGACTTCAGGTCAAGCATTCCTTCCATTATATCAGACCAACAGTATTAATATTTCTACATATGGTATTTTGTCCATGGAGCTAGAGAAAGGAAGGGAAGGAGATGGAGATGGAAAGGAGGGAGAAAAGAATGGAAAGACAGAAGAAGATAAAGGGACAAAATGAGGGATAAAGAGTAGAGAAAGAGAGATAGAGAGAGGAGTCATTCCATAGGTAAGCCAGAAACAATTTTGGAAGACATTGATGATGCCAATTTTACTTTCCTTGTCCCAGGATACATGGCGGAAGTTCAGCACCCAGGACAGTTCTATGGATATTTGTGAGCCCATCTGCCTGATGACCTTGGAAAGCATCATGAAATGTGCCTTCAATGACCAGACCAACTCCCAGACAGAAAGGTAAGTGGTGAGGGGTACAGAGGAAGAGCCTATTGAACAAAATCTTAATCCCTAATAATGCATTGTGCCTCCTCTTATAGTTTCTCTATCAACTACCTCTCAACTGTGACCAAACTCTCAGAACTCATCTTTCATCGCCTGCAGAACTACCTCCTTCACAATGACTTGGTTTACAGCTGGAGCTCTCAGGGGCAAGAATTCCAGGCTCTCTGTCAAATAGCACATCAGTACCCAGGTATTTCCTGCATCCTGGGCTATCTCTACATGCTCTTTAGTTCACTGACCCCAGTTGGCTGGGATACTCAATTTAATTGGATTCAAAAAAATAGATTAACCATTTACCATGTATCTAGAACTGATAGGCTCTGTGGATCCAAAGAAAAGAATGAAAGCAATCCCTGACCTTGTGTAGCTTACTTCTTACCTGAAAGATAAAATCATTGATAAATAAATATAAAACATGGAAAAAAGAAATCTGAATAAAAAGAACAACCTTTGGGAAATATAAGAATAAGACTTTTGAAATCCAGACTCAGACACTTAATAATTACCTAGCTGTGTGGCCTTGGGCAAGCCACTTAACCCCATTGCCTTGCAAAAAAATAAAAAAAGAATAAGACTTTTGAAGTTGGGATTCCTAAAGGAGTATGAATTCTAAGGACTGAGAAGAAGGAGAACATTCCAAGTATAAAAGATATATTTTTGCATCTCAGGTGTAAGTCTTTAATAATAACTATTTAATGGAATTTAATTGGGTGGCAAAAATCAAGCTTCAAATAAAATATTAGATCAAATATTATAATTTTGTAATAAGAATAAACTTCAAGGCTCCCATTCAAATTTGAAATGTCAATTTCATAAGTACAAGATTGGGGAAATATGATAAGAAGTCAGTTTCTTTGAAAAAGATCTGAAATTTCCAGTTAAACCATATGCTTAAAATGAGCCAAAAGTATGATAGGAAAACCAAGAAATTTAATGCAATCATAGGCTGCATTTAAAGAAGTATAGTGTCATGGCAGTTAGATGGTTCAATGGATAGACTACTGACCCTGGAGTTAAAATCCACTCTCAGGATACTTACTAACTGTGTAACTCTGGACAAGTTACTTAACTCTGTTTGCCCTAAAAAAAGGCAAAGAAAAAAGAAATATAGTTTCCAGGATTAAGAAACAACTATGCTATCATAATCGTCCCTAGTCAGATCAAATCTGTAGTGTTTTACAGATTTCTGGGTGTCATTTTAGGCAGATCGTTGATAAATTTAAGAGCATCAAAGGAGAACAACCAGGTTAGAGGACAGTTTTAAAAGTGGCTTTTAGGAGATCTGGTAGGACTATTTAATTTTGAAAAGACCTAGAGGAAACAAGCTAAATGGAAGAATTAAGTAGCCCCAATGGGCAAAACAAAAAACAATAAATGGAAGTTGCAAAGAGGTGGCCTGAACCTGTCAACCACCAATATATTCAAGTCAAATGAGATCTAAGGTCAATGTCAGTCCCAGAATCATTTCTTTGCATAATCATTGGCAATAATCAGCTCCATGTTCCTCATGGTAAGAGGAAAATATTTTGTACTTTCCTCCAGCCAAAATCATCCAGGAAAGGAGGGAAGCCCTCAAGAATGATAGTGAACAGGACAAGATTGGAAAGAAAAAGTACCTGGATTTTCTGGATGTTCTTCTCTGTGCCAAAGTAAGTCAGCAAGCATCTGAGCAAATACAGCCAACACTTTGGTTCCATTCAATTCGATATAATCATCATTTATTAAGCACTCACCTTGTGCCTGATCCTATGCTAGGTGCTGGGTATCTGAAGACAGAAATGATAATAACCCTTGACCTCAAAGAATTTGCATTTTACTGGAAAAGCAGTACATATAGAAAGAAAAACAAATGGGTTATTGGAATGAAATAACCAGTGAATTAGATTAAATGAAGTTGTCATAGCTAAGAAGCCCCCAAGTCTTTATTTTGATGAATAAATGGAATTTTGTGATATTTATGCTAAAGAATGATAGCTCCTGGGGCCTGGCCTCATGAAGATTACTGTTTAGTGATAACATAAAACATAAATACAGATTACTGTGATATGCAATATCCCTTGATGAATCTGTTAGGGATATGAAAATACTCCATTTGAGAATTCAGGGATAAGACTGGCATTATTAGAGGAGGGAAGGTTCTATGAATAATGTCAATGGGTATCTATGAATCATGCCAAAAAATCAGAGCCTTTTCTATCACAGCAAGTCTCATATTTGGTTGATGGAAAGGATCATTTAAAAATTGATTTTGGATAAATGACTACTTCTTATCCTTTTTTTTTCCAGAGTGAAAATGGAGAAGGCTTATCAAATGAAGAGTTGGAGGCCGAGCTTAATACATTTGTGTTTGGAGGCCTTGACACCACAGCCTCTAGCCTTTCCTGGCTCCTCTACTGTATGGCCATGAATCCAGAGCATCAACGTCAATGCCGGGAGGAGATCAGAGGTATCCTAAAACAGGGAGACACCATTACCTGGTAAGAACATCAAACACTTAATCCATGTTATTTGATTATTTGCCACTTGTTTCCCTCCTTTGGCACCATTGGCTTCCTGTCACGTATCCTTATTTCTTCACCCAGGATCTCTTAATATGTTTTAATTCTGGTAGAGGTGGTTGCCCTCCTAAAACAATAGGTGCCCCCCCCCAGCCCAGAATCCTTGCCAAATATAGGTACCTGACTCAAGTCTTTTGACATATTGAAGCCAGGACCCAGATGTAATGGTAAGTCTATTTCAATTCAGCAATATTCATTTAAATATCTACTGTTTCCTAGACCCTGTATTGAGTCTTCATGGAGATACAATAGAGGCAAAGAGATACAATTATTAATCAATAAATCATATGACAGGCACTATGCTAGGTTCTGAATATAAAAAGAAACCAATGTCTAATCTCCATGAATTTGGATTCTTTTCTCAGAGATAATAAGTACATATGTGATTGGGGCAACTAGGTGGCATAGTAGTTAAAGTGCTGGAAGACTTAAGTTCAAATTTGCTTCAGACATTTACTAGCTATAGGATCTTGAACAATTAACAAACTCTCAGTCTCAGTTTCCTAACTGCAAAATAGGAATAATGATAGAATTTACTTCCCCAGAAAAATCAAATGAGATATTTGCTTAGAATGAAGCCTGTCACTTAATTAATGCTTGTTACCATTCAAACATATATAATATATACATACCTATATACAGACATAGGGTCATACATGTGAGCATATATAGCATTGTGATAAGTCCTGGGAACATAAAGAAAGGCAAAAAAATTCCTTGGGAAGCAATATAAAATACATGAAGAGTAAGTAGGAGAAAATATTATAGGAGAAGCTAATAGGTAAGGAGACAGGAAAATCTCTCTACATAAGATGGTGCTTGAGCTGATTTTGGAAGGAAGTCAGGGACACTAGAGGCAGTGATGATAGAGAGCAATCAGAAAACTCAAAGGCATGCAGCTGAGAGATGGTGTCTCCTATTCAAGGAATAACAAATAGACCAGGGAGACAAGATCATAGAGAAAAGGGTAGAAAGTAAAGGATAGGAAGTCTTAGAAGATAGAAGAGGCCAGGTTATAAAGTGTTTTAAGGGTCAGAGGTCTTTATATTTAATCCTGGAAATAATAGGAAGCCACTGGAGTTTCTTTATTAAAGGAAAACATTGTCAAACCCAGTCTTTTTTTGTTATTCTTTTTAGGTTTTTGCAAGGCAAATGGGGTTAAGTGGCTTGCCCAAGGCCACACAGCTAGGTAATTATTAAGTGTCTGAGACCGGATTTGAACCCAGGTACTCCTGACTCCAGGGCTGGTGCTTTATCTACTGTGCCACCTAGCCACCCCAAACCTAGTCTTTAAGAAAATCACTTAGGTAGCTAAATAAAGGGTAGATAAGGATGGAGAGAGATGTGATCATGGCAGGGAAACCTATTAGAAGACAATAAAAATCATCTAGTCAAGAGGTGTTGAGGATATGAAATAGAGTGATGACTATATGAGTAGAGAATTCAATACAATAGATGCTGTGAGGTCAGAAAAATTATAAGATTGGGCAGTTTGTTGATAATGGTTTGAATATGAGAGATGAATGAGAAAGAGGAGTCTAGAATGACCCTGAGGTTGTAAAGCTTTGTAAAGCTGGGAGGATGGTAATAGGGAAGCCAGGCCTGCCATGCCCAATTCCTATACCCAATCCTCATATTACATGAACTCAAGGCCCTTTCATCACCATTGTCTCTTTTGAATTTTCTCTGGCTTATCAATAGCGTTCCTAAAAGGTAACATACAGAACACCATGCTCCAGATGTAGTCTGACCAAGGCAGAGTGGAGTGGGACTGTCACCTCCTTAGTCTTAGGCATGATAGTTTTAATAATTTGACTTACAATTGTGTAGTACAGGCTACTCAGACCCCCAATTCACACAGGCAGACTACTTCTTCCGTTGGACTTCTGGGGATATTCCTAATAGATTTGAGATGCTTTCTCTGACATTATAGTTCATGAACCCCAACTGGAGTGCTTCCCCCATTGGTTATCCATAAATATCAACTAGCTAGGCAGAATTAGTATTTAGAAATCTGTATTTACCAAAGTATTATAAAAACAATAGGTTCAAAATATCCCTGCAAACCTATGGCACACTTCTAAAAGTACATTCAAAGTTCAGGGGAAAGTGTGTTTAACATCTTAAGGCAAAGAGCATAATCCATAGGTCCTAGAAATCCTTTTCTGTTTTGTTAAGAACCTCATAAAATTCTCAGGAGCAGCTGGGTGGTGCAATGGATAGAGCACCAGCCTTGGAGTCAGGAGTACCTGAGTTCAAATCTGACCTCAGACACTTCATAATTACCTAGCTGTGTGGCCTTGGGCAAGCCACTTAACCCCACTGCCTTGCAAAACCTAAAAACAAAACAAAAAAACAAAGAACCTCATGAAATTCTCCTTAGGTATGATGTAGATTTCTTCTGGATTTTTTATAAAGTACTGAAGCTGCCTTTGTTCTATGTGTTAGTTGGTCTTGGATAAACATTTAAAATGGAAATGTCCTGTCAGATGAAGAATTGATAGTGTAGAGAACAAGGCATGGAAATAGGAAGACTAGTTAAAATCTAGCATCATCTACTAGCTTTGAGACCCTGGGCAAATCACTTAACCTCTTAACCTGCCTCAGTTTTCTCAAGTGTAAAATGGAGACAATAAGAACACCTACCTTGCAGGATGGCTGTGAAGAGCAAATGAAATGTATGTTAATAAAAAGTACTTAAATGCAGTTTCTGCAACAGAATAGACAACAGATTAGTAAATCCTTTCTTATTTAACATTCCCCTTCTCTTCAGTTTGTCCTTGGTTCCCAATGTAAACTGTACCACCAGTTTGTTCCCAGGACACTGCAAGTACAGTGATAAAAAGTTCAAAACTTCCAGCCTTTCAAAAAGTGAAATAGTGATCCTGTCATCATGGAAAGGAAGATGAAGAAAATAGGGGCTGTCTACCTTCCTTTTTTTTGAATTTCATATTTGTTTATTTTTTAAAAGATTTTATTTATTTTGAGTTTTACAATTTTTCCCCTAATCTTCCTCCCTCACCCCACCCCCAACAGAAGGCAATTTGCCAGTCTATACATTGTTTCCATGGTATACATTGATCCAAATTGAGTGTGATGAGAGAGAAATCACATCCTTAAGGAAGAAACATAAAGTATAAAAGATAGAAAGATCAGACAATAAGATAGCAGTTTTTTTTCCCTAAATTAAAGGTAATAGTCCTTGGTCTTTGTTCAAACTCCACAGTTCTTTCTCTGGATAGAGCTGGTATTCTCTATTGCAGACAGTCCTAAATTATCCCTGATTGTTGCACTGATGGTATGAGCAAGTCCTTCAAGGTTGATCATTGCCCCCATGTTGCTGTTAGGGTGTACAGTGTTTTTCTGGTTCTGCTCATCTCACTCAGCATCAGTTCATGCAAATCCCTCCAGGTTTCTCTGAATTCCCATCCCTCCTGGTTTCTAATAGAATAATAGTGTTCCATGACATACATAATACCACAGTTTGCTAAGCCATTCCTCAATTGAAGGACATTTACTTGATTTCCAATTTTTTGTATGGCTTCCTTCTTAACTGGTCATAGTGCCTCTTGATCCCATCACTGTATGTTGAGTTCCAAACTTGTTTGCTGCCTTATAATATACTCCACAGGGCATGACAAGACTTTTTTAATCAATCCCAACACATTTCCTATGTATATTATTTTAATTCACCCAATGACTTCCCTTTCTTCCAAGTTAATTAGAAAGGGCATAGTTTAATATCTTTGATTTATTGTTTGGTTCAATTAAGTTGATCTCACCTGATGGAAGATATCAAGTATCTTGTTAATTACTCTAAGGAGGATAGGGTTAATTCAGTCAATCAAGTTCACCTTTGCAACTATAGCATAGCTTTCTTAATTGCCCTGTCACACTGTCGACCCATATGAATTTGCAGGCCACTGAAAACCCCAGATCATTTTCTGGCAATCGCTTTCTAACCAGGTATTTTCCTATCTTAAGCTTTTAAGGTTGATTTTTTTTCTTCTCAAGCATGGTTTTTATGTTTATCCCTTATCAGGGTAATCTTCTTAGATTCATGTCAATGTTCTAGTTCTTTCAAATTTTCACTTGGTCCTTCAGTTTCACTTCAGTCCTTCGAATTTTCACAGGTCCTTCCTAATTTTGTGTCATCTACAAATCTGATAAGGGGGCCATCTATGCATTTACCCAAGTTATAGATAAAAGCTGAAAGGATGAAGCACAAATCCCTAAACTAAACCATTAGACAAACCATCAATTACTATTCTTTGGGTCTATCTATTCAACTAGTTATGATGATGATGATGATGATGATGATGATGATGATGATGATGATGAAAAATAGTGAGCATTTCTATAGAACCTTAAATTTGAAAAGCAAATATTATTTATATTTATATTTAATTACATTTATAATTAATTTATATTCATTATCTCACTTTGCTCTCATAAAAATCCTGTGATGAAGGTTCTATTATTATTCTCATTTTCAGATAAGGAAACTGTGCTCATACATACATGTATCAGAAGTAGCATTTGAATCTGGTCATATCTTGCCTCCAAGTTCAGTACTCTTTCCATAAAATCACATAGCTCCTTCTAGATTTTCAGTAACTATCCCTTTAATAATACTTTGTATTATTTATAGTCTTAATAATAAGGGTAATTCAAAATTAGTTTAGCATTGGAATGTGTCTTGTTTTTATTATTTAAAATGATGACTCTCATTTCTACAGTGCTTTTTAAAGTATTTTCCCTACAATAACTTGTGAGGAAGGAAGTGAAAAAATTATTATAACCATTTTACTGATGAAGAAACTGAGACTCAAAGAACAAAAGTTTCTTGCTGCTTAGAAGCAGGGACCAGAATTGAATTAAGGGCTTTTTTACTCCAAATCCAATTATTTTACTAACAATGGTACCCTTTGATGAGAATTGATAAAACACAAACCCAATGGCAAAGCCCTAAATAAATTGTTCAGTTTCATAAGAGCTAGGAAATGGTCTGGTTTTTCCATCTTGGTTGCTTTCCTTCTCTATATCATATGTGGGATGAATATTAGGCATATCAGCAGTTAAATTTATCTGATGTCTTTGACTCATTGCCAACTTAAAGAGGACTGTTGATCACATAAATGGAGCTGGAAGGAACCTTTGATTAAGTGACTTGTCCATAGTCACACAACTGGTAAAATAGAGAGCTGCCTGGCTGTCTTCTAAGAGATAGAACTTCAAAGTCCCATAGTTCTTATAGACCTCATGGAGACCCATACCTCTCCATCTGTCTCTTGTCTGTGCTTCTTTACAGGAACCACCTGGACCAGATGCCTTACAGCACCATGTGCATCAAAGAAGCCCTCCGCCTCTACCCTCCTGGCATCACCATCGCCAGGGAGCTTGGCAAGCCTATCACCTTTCCAGATGGACGTTCCTTACCCGCAGGTATCACTCTGCCTTCCAACATAATCAATTTTCTCTAGAATTCATTGTCCCAGGGAGAAAAGCAAACAGAACCTCTTGATTCATGAAGGAGCTAAGAGATAATACTATGAGTTCCTAGCCCAAGTTCAAATTGGGAACTTAATAAAGAATGGTTGATATTTTTTACTTATTTTTTGTTTATTTATTTTATATTACTACAATAATCTTGTTATGAGAGTAAACATAAACACCACTTCCCCCTCAAGAAGATGAGAAACCTTAAGAACAGTGAGAGAGAAAAAAATGTATTTCAGTCTGTGTTCAGATTTCAATGGCTCTGTCTCTGGAATGAGTTGACTTCTTTATCACAAGTCCACCAAAGAAGTTGCTTCAATATTTTTCCCACAGTTGCTATTACTAGCTGTAGTTCCCTCCACTCTATTCCACCCTACTTTCATTTATTATTCTCTCTCTCCTTTCACCCTGTTCCTATTCAAAAGTGTGTTGTATCTGACTACCCTCTCCCATGATCTTCCCTTTCTTCTATCACCCATTCCTCCCCTCCCTCCCTTCATTCCCCCTTATCCCATCCCTTTCTTATCATTTTTCTCTAGGGTAAGATAGATTTTTATACCCTATTAAGTGTGTATGTTATTTCCTCTCTGAGCCATTTCTGATAAGAATGAAGGCTCACTCATTCCCCTTGCCTTCTCCCATTCTACTCCATTGAAAAAACTTTTTCTTGACTCTTATGTGAAATATCTTAGCCCCTTCTTCCTCTCCTTTCTCTTCCTCCCAGTACTTTCCTTTATCACCCACTGATTCCATCTTTTTACTATATTATACCAATATATTCCACTCCTTCCTGTGCCCTGTCTATATATGCTCCTTCTAACAGCTCTTATGAGAAAGTTCTTATGAGTTATCAGTATTTTCTTCCCATGCAGGAATACAAACAGTTCAACATCATTAAGTTCCTCATAATTAGTCCTTCTCATCCACCTCCTCAGTTTCACCTGAGTCCTGTACTTGGAGATCAAACTTTCTGTTAAGCTCTGGTTATTTCAATAGGAAAGTTTGAAAGTCCCCTGTTTCATTGAAAGTCCATCTTTTCTCCTGAAAGAGGATATTCAGTTTGATTCTCAGTTGTAAACCAAGATCTTTTGCCTTCCAGAGTATCATATTCCAAGTCCTACAAGCCCTTAATGCAGATGCTGAGATCCTGTGTAATCCTGACTATAGAACCACGGTAGTTGAATTGTTTATATTTGGGGCAGCTATTAGTATTTTTCTCTTTGACTTGGGAGTTTTGGAGTTTGGGCTATACTATACCTAGAAGTTTTTCCTTTTGGAATCTCAGGAGGGTGAACAGTGAATTTCCCCTGCTTCTAGGATCTCAGGTCAATTTTGCTATGTTATTTCTTGAAATATGAAGTCTAGGCTCTTTTCCTGGTCATGACTTTCAGTTAAACCAGTAATTTTTAAATTATCTCTTCTTTTTGAAGTTGGTTGTTTTTCCATTGAGATATTTCACAATTTCTTCTAATTTGGGGTATTTTTTTTTGGAAGATTTTTATTTCTTCCTGATTTCTTGCAAACTCATCAGCTTCCCTTAGTTCCATTCTGCATTTCAAGGAATTATTTTCTTCAGAGAACTTTTTAATCTTGTTTTCCAGCTGGCCAATTCTGCTTTTTAAGGCATTCTTCTCCTCATTTGCCTTTTGTGTTGCTTTTTTCCATTTGGCCTAAACTGTTTTATAATATATTATTTTCTTCAGTATTTTTTGTATTTCCTTCACCAAGCTGCTGATTTGATTTTCATGATTTATCTACATTGCTCTTATTTCTCTTCCCAATTTTTCCTCTGCCTCCTTAATTGCTTTTCAAAGCCTTTTTTTGAGCTCATCCATTAGCCTAAGTCCATTTTCTATTTCTCTTGGAGGTTTGGATACAGAAGCTTCGATTTTGTCATCTACTGAATTTTCCATGGGACCAAAGTAATTTTTCTGTGGTCAGATTCTTCTTTTTCTTTTATTTTCTCATTTCCTCAGCCTATGGCTGATTTACTATACTTCCAAGGTTTTGGGGGGTTTGGGGGACTTTAATTCCTCCAAGGTTTTATAAGAGGCTTTGACTGCTTTCTTGCCTGTGCTTTGATATTTGGATGACCACAGGTCCTCCCCTCTGCCCTGGAGCTGTGAGGAGAGTCCCTTATCAGCTATGGTAGTATGGAAGTCCAAACTGCCACCTGTATTTGGGTGCATGCAAACAGCTGAATCCTGATCCAGGGTGAGCAGAGGGACCTCTTCCATCTCCCCCAACCCCTTACCATTTGTGGACTGTGCTCTGGAAGTGCAAGCTGGCTTCCCTGACTCCCGCTACAAGTTCTCACCACAGGGCTGCTCCACACTCACTCTGGTGTAGCAGAGTTCTCTCACCACCCCTTCAAGCTGTTCCTGGTAATCCTGGGTCCAGGAAGTCTGGAAACTGCCTCCTCTGCCACAGACTCAGGTGCCCCCAGGGCTCTAGATATTCAACCTGGCTGTGCTGTGGCTGTGCTAGTAATGACTTTTTCCAACCCCCAGTCCTGGTGAAACAGACCCCCCCCCAAACTTCTAAGTTGTCTTGGACTGGGAAATTGTATCACTCAGTCTTTCTGTGGGTTCTGCTCCTCTAAATTTTGGCTAGAGTCATAATCTGATGGCTTTTGGAGTTTTGGGAGGAATGAGCTTCTGGGAATTCCTGCCTTCTTGGCTCCCCGCCCCCCAGAATGGTTGATTTTTACAATACACTATTTAGAATTAGATCAAGAAAGACATATAGAGTCAGCTTCAAGTGCTGAAAGGGTTCTTACAATGAAGAAAAATTAGTCTTTTCAGAATCTGAGGCAGTAGGTTCTTTACACATCATCCAGATCAACCTGGATATAAGAATACCCATTTTCTTCAATCTTGATAAAAATTATATTATCTCGAACACTACTAAAGATGGTAATTGACTACACCTCAGACAGCCCAATTTCATTTTAGAGAGTTCTAATTGTTGGAAAGTTTTCCTTCTATCAAACTAAAGTTTGTCTCTCTGTACTTTTTAGCCATGATTTCTATCCTATGTGGTCAAACTAAGCCAAACTAATCCTGCTTCCACTTTCAAGACCTTCAGATACTTGAAGACAGTGACCTTGCATTCCCAAATATTCACATCCCCATACTTATTTGGTGCCTTTCAAGTCACTCCTAAAATTCTGATAAGGGCCCTGGGAGAACTCTTGTGGAGCTCAGTATGTCAATCAATCAACTAGTATAAGGGTCTACTTGTGCCAAGTGCTAAGTGTTGGGGTTACAAAGAAAGAGAAATGTAGGAAAAGATCAAGACTAGATAAGGTCAATATGCAATAATGTCCAGGAAGTGGTTCTGAAATTATATCTAAAATAATGAGGGTATTATACAGCCATACATACTAATTGGGAGAACACAAAATGTTCAAAGCTACAATATGAAGGTGGAAATAAATGGTCCAGAAAAGGAGTTCTAGGAAAATTTAGGGGAGAAAGGATACTCTGGATGGGGAGAGATCATGGAAGACTTCAGAGAGCTAGAATAGAATCTCTCTCTCTCCTCTCCTCTCTCCTCTCTCCTCTCTCCTCTCTCCTCTCTCCTCTCTCCTCTCTCCTCTCTCCCTCTCTCCTCTCCTCCTCTCCTCTCTCCTCTCTCTCTCTCCTCTCTCCTCTCTCCCTCTCTCCTCTCTCCTCTCTCCTCTCTCCTCTCTCCTCTCTCCTCTCTCCTCTCTCCTCTCTCCTCTCCTCCTCTCCTCTCTCTCTCTCTCTCTCTCTCTCTCTCTCTCTCTCTCTCTCTCTCTCTCTCTCTCTCTCTCTGTATGTGTCTGTGTCTCCCCCCACTTCCTCCCCCTGTTTAGGTATGATAGTTGTCCTGAACATCTGGGCTCTCCATCACAACCCTGCTATCTGGGAAAACCCACAGGTATGATTCATTCTACACAAATGTTTCACAGAAATAGTCACATCCCAACCCACTCTGTGGCAGATACACAAATCACATTGTTCTTTCCCAACAGCCCTAAATGATTTGAAGATCTTGTTTCCTACTCTGCCTCTGTTTCTTACACACTACTTTGAGTAACCTATTTAAGCCTTCTAAACTTCAGATCCTTCCCCCATAAAATGTAATAACCTGAAAGTCTCTCAGGAACCTTTCAGCTCTAAGTCTATGAGCCAAGGATTCAATGAGTTAAGTGACTTCAAGTCCTGAAATAATTCTCACTAATATAGGTTCTCCCTCCATTAACAACAAAGAGACCATTAACTCCCAACATTCTTTCATTATTCCTTGAAGGAACATGTATTTTCCACCCATCATGACCCCAGTTTATGCCCATTGTAAGTTGCTGGATCTGAGAAAATATATCACCTCCAGTCACCTCTTGCTAACGACCCTTTTCCCTAAGCAGGTTTTCATAAAATAGAGCCTGATTCATGTGCTGACCCTTAGTTCAAGGCTAGACCAGCTTAATAAGATCTAGAAAGTTGTTTCTCCTCAGGTAAAGCCTTCAAGCTCCTCAAGATTATCTCCACATCAAGAAAAATCTTCAGAGGAAGATGGCAGGGGAGGACATTTAAAAGGGAGAATTAAAACAAATTTCTTTCAATAGCCTGGACTTGATGGAGTTGGATTGATTTTAAGGAGTGGAAATATAGAGTGGAAGGAGTATTACATAGATCTTTCACTAGTCTTTTAATGACTTTCTCTTTAGAAGGGGGTGATTCTGGGCTCTCTAAATTTTTTCCTAAAGAGAAAAAAACTAGAATGGAAGTGTCAAACATGTGACCCATGGGCCATAATCTTGAGGGCTCCCCAAACCAGTTTAAATTTAATTAGGAAATGTTGAACACAATTAATAAATATATAATGTTAATGGTTTTCTAAGGCACCATGTGGTCTGCAAAGATCCTTATTGTGATTTAGTGACTACCATTTCTATTTAAGGTTGGCACCACTGCTCTCGAAGGTCATATTTCACCTCCTAAGTGGCTCAAGTATGGTCCTATAGATGGATACTATAGTAGATATCTGACTTCCAAGGACCAGTCAAGTCTAGAAATTCATTACTCAGAGGTTTGCTTTTAGATGATAGTTTTTTTTTAAAGTTTCAGCCATATCAAGTCATGAAGAAGGTCTATCTTGGAACACCTGGAGAGACTGTGGTTTCTACTGAGAGAGGGCCTCCAATGAAAAAAATTCAGAATCCTTGAAATATTGATATAATTATATTCCAAGGTGGACCCATGTAGAAGCTTCTGACAGTATGTCCAGAGTATGTACCCTGTATGAGCTCTGAAAATGACCCAGAGAAACTGCAACAGGACAGTCCACAACAAAAACGTGGAGTCTAAGAATGTGTCAGTCTTCCAAGTCATCTATTCAGGACCATAAAAGAACTCTTTCCCCTGGATTTTTTTTTGTTTCATGCTATAAACCTCTCAAGATTCAACTAATAAATATCTCCTTCATTTTCTTATTTTTATGGAAGTCCAGTTATAAGACTTCTAGGATCAAAGATCTAATGTATAGCATGAAGAGAAAAGTATTTATCTTATAGAAAATTGATAGCAAAGTTTGAATCTGTCATTCTTATCGTTGGGAACTTATTTCTATTTGTTTCTTTAGAAAAGAATATAGTGCGGCTAAAATCACTAATTTTTTTCAATTAGAGTTCAATGCATGGAGAGCCAAATTTGATGTAAAATCTTGAATGTTTATCTAGTGGCAACTTCTGAGCAATTATAAAAAAACAAGTATTAATTATAATGTCTTGGGGAGGGGTCTCATTACAGGTCTTTGACCCCCAAAGGTTTTCCCAAGAGAATTCCCTGAAGAGACACTCCTATGCTTTCTTGCCATTCTCAGCTGGACATAGGTGAGATTACACCAAGTGATTGTATTGGGGTACCATAATGAAAATGGCCACAAATTTTTATTTGAAAACCATTTCCCCCCCCTCAGCAACTCAGCCCTCCTAATTCTATCTCCTCACTTGGGTTCTCATTTGTTGGATGAAGCTATGACCATAACTGGCTGATTCAGAGAGATAACAGAATATCTAATTCAAAAAGTAATTTATCATATAGTAGGTTTGGAACACAGAGTATAAAAGATGATCAGTATAAAATAAAAGTTAGGTTGTAATCAGACTATGGAAGGGCTTCAATGTTCAGGTAAGGGATGTGTATCTTATCCCAAAAGCAAAAGGCAGAGAACAAAGGTATTTAAGCATAAGGGTTTTCACAGGAGGTTTCACAAAGGGGACTATTTGGTTCATTTGCCACAACCTATAGCACTAACCTTAGACATCAATCTTGAAGATAGCAATGTGCCACTGGTCACAAGGGGAATTCAGAAAACATCGAGATAGAGCAGAAGGACTTGTTACAACCCTAAGAAAAATGATTCTGAGAGCACATCTCAGGGTTGGTAAATGAGGAGGGAAAATCTGATAGATGGAACCTCTGAAGGAACCATAGCTATTAAGCAAGTATGACTTTAAGAGAGGCTTACGAAATCAAGTGAAAAACAAGATTTGAAATCAGAGACTTTTCTCTGTAGCCCTGATACTAGTGGGATATCAAAACTATTACTGAGGGGCAGCTTGGTGGTGCAATGGACAGAGCACCAACCCCTGGATTCAGGAAGACACTTAATAAGTACCCAGCTGTGTGATCCTGGGCATAAGCCCAATTGCCTTGCAAAAAAAAAAGAAATTGTAATAGAGGAGAGAAAAGCAGTGCATAGTCTGGAATGTAACCTAGATTTCAAAAGGTTCAGGAAAAATAAGGTAGTATTCCATGGACTAAAAGTCTATAGGTAATCAGCGTAGGAGTCAGTCAGCCAATCAACCTAACAATGAACATTTATTAAGAGCTTACTATATAGGGTCAGCTAGGTCATGTCTTTGCCTTGCAAAAAGGAAAAAAAGAGCTTACTATATAGGCACTTGGGATAAAAAATAAAGACAAAAACAAAAGCAGCCTCTGCCTTCCAAAATTCTAATGGAAGACATGCATAAATATTTAGGAATATATAAGATATATATAAAGAAGAGATTGAAAATAGTCTTAAAACATTGAAGGAATCAGGTAAGACCTCCTGCAGCAGCTAAGATGTAAGCTGAGACTGGAAGGAAGGGAAAACAATAGGCAGAGGGGAGAGGGCAGCAGATTTTAGGAGGAAAGGAAGATGAGGCGATCCATGCAGAAATAGAGTATCATGTTTGAGGGAACCCATTGTTGCAGGATCTTCAGAAACAGACAAGGTTCAAGGAGGCTGGAAGGTAGAAAGGGTGAGGATTTAAAAAGCTTTAAAAACTGGAGAGGATTTGATATTTGATCCTATAGTTGCTAGGGAGACACGAATGCTTACTGAACTGGTGTGTGACATGATCAGAGTGATACTTTAGAAAATTCACCTTAAAAGCTCAAGGGAGGAAAGACTGGGGTGAAGAGAGACTTGAAGACCAGGATGCCAGCCATAAGGCTATTTGATCATTCCGTGGAGAAGTTACGAGGTTCTAAACTAAGAATGGAGGGGAAGTAGAAAATGTATGTAGGTAGTGATGAGAAGGTTAAAACAACAAAAGAATTTTTGATGAATTGGATATCTGGTATGGGCGAGAATGAGAAGTTGAGGGTGACACCTGGGTTGTGGACCTTCAACACTGAGAGAAGAATGCACAGTCATAGCAATGTAAATAAGATGGGAGTCAGAAAACCCTGAGTTGGCATTTTGCCTCAGTCATTTCCTTAGTCAAGGATTTTAAACAAGTCACTCAGACTTTCAACCATGTTTTCACATCTATAAAATGGAGATAATAACGCCTGGAGATAATAATGGAGGTAATAATGCCTACATCCTGAGCAATGAATGAGAGAACATAACCAAAAGCATGTCAAGTGCTCCGTAGGTTCTAATTGTTGTTAATAATCACAGTTATAAGTAAGGATGGCAAGAAAAGATGATTTGGGATCTGTTCAATCTGAGATTTCTACCATACATCCAGTAGCTATCCAAGAGACGATTAGAGCTGTTTGACTGCAGCGCAGGAAAAAATTAAAAGATCCAGGAATCATTTGCAAAAGGAAGACAGTTCATCCTATGAGAGATGATATCAAGTGGAACAATTTAAAATGGAAAGAGGACAAGGCTGAGGACAGAGTTTTGGGGAAATATTCATGAATAGAGTGCAGAACTTAAATGATGAACCAGCAAAAAAATAAAAAACTCAGTGGAACAGTCATAGAGATCAGAAAAGAACCAGGAGAGAACAATGTCACAAAACTCTAGAAAGGAGTAGCCAGAAGGAAAAGGGGATTAACAGTGCTAAAAGTTACAGAGAAATCAAGAAGGATCAGGACTGACAAAAAGTTATCAATTTTGCTAATTTAAAGACTACTGAAGGGGTAGCTAGGTGGTGCAGTGGATAAAGCACCAGTCCTGGAGTCAGGAGTACCTGGGTTCAAATCCAGCCTCAGACACTTAATAATTACTTTGCTGTGTGGCCTTGGGCAAGCCACTTAACCCCATTTGCCTTGCAAAAACCTAAAAAAAAAGACTACTGGACATTTTAAAGGGCAGCTAGGTGTTGAAATAGAGCATTGGGCTTTGAATTATGGTCATGCTTACAGTATGAAGAGTGGTTGAATGACTACCTTGTTTTTAATCTTACATATTGAGTATTTTCTGGTAAATTGGGGCATAGTTACATGATGATTATCTTCATGAATTAGAAGGGCTGTCATATGTAAGAAGAATTTGATGTTCCATATCATCTGCTTAATCTGAGATAGCAAAATAAAGAATAATAGAGGGATATAGATAGGTCAGTTTCCAAAAAAAGGATACCTAGAGGCAACACAGTGAAATTTCCCAATGAATGAAAGCCTTGGGATTTTGTAACAGGTGAGAACATTTCCCAATTTTTCATCATTTCTATAAAGCCTGAAAATCTCCTTGAATCTAACAATGACATTTCCACAGGAAGTCTGTTCTGCTTGAGTGAAGGATTTTGGCATGCCCTGAGGATGTTGTGTAAAAGGAGATTCTAGTTCAGGACCATGGAGAGACATCTTAAGTGAAAGGCCACCGAGAGAAACAAATAGCTAGCTGCATAATAGTATAGGACCACTGCAAAAGAAGAAAAAGAAAGTAGGACTAAGTTGTGGCAGAGGAAGAAGAAATGGAGGAGGGCCAACATGGGAATCATGAAGCAAAGGGTCCAGGCCAAAATCACCTATTCAAGGATGGAGGAAAGTTGCCATAGGTATTTTCTTTTCCCACCTTCCTTTCCCAGTAGCTGTCCATTTACCTGCACTTGTAAGATACACTGCTGCTGGGGGAAGCTAGTTGGTACAGTGGGTAGAGCACCAGCCCTGGAGTCAGGAGGACCTGAGTTCAAATCCAGTCTCAGACACTTAATAATTTCCTGGGTGTGTGACCTTAGGCAAGTCACTTAACCCTATTGCCATAAATAAATATAGTTTTTAAAAAAAAAGATACTCTGCTGCTTCTTTACTCAACCTTTCTGGTAACAGAGGTCATAAGTTATCAAAAAATAAAGATAAATTACAGCAGAGAATCACATCTCTACCCAAATATCTGTCATTTTTCTCTTATAGGAAGTATAGAATAACTCTCATGATATTCCAAATTTTTCTTTAATATAAACTTCTTAAAGCAGTGGAGAAGGAAACTGAGTACCTGAATATATAAAATGAACAAATTACTATAACACGATATCATACTATTAAAGCTGCTACTCAGTACCAAGGTGTCCTTGGACAAGTTAATTCCAACTTTCTCACTTCAATTTATTTCTTTGTAAAAATAAGGAGGGTGAATTAAACATTTCTAAGGACCCTTTCACCTCAAAATCTTTTGAATCCTGAAAATATATTTCAGTATATCTATTCAGGGATCTAAGGTTTAACATCAACATGCTTTAAGAGGAAAGCAAAACAAAATTTCTTCCTTTTCCTTCCCAGGGACTGCATTGGACAACAATATGCCATAATGGAGCTGAAGGTAGGACTGGCCCTGACCCTTCTCCGTTTTGAGCTGGAGCCAGATCCAGAGAAGACTCCCATCCCAATGCCCCACTTAGTTCTCAGGTCTAAGAATGGGATTCATCTGTACCTAAAACCATTCCACTAGTTGTTCTGGGCCTAGGGATGAATACTGTGACCCAGTTAGAAACTCTCTTCACTAAATAGCCAATGATTCAAATAAATACATACAAATATTACAAAAATGAGGGTTTCTTCTTTTTGCTGTTACTTGGGGATGGGTTTTGGGATCTGGGGGTTGGGAAGAGCCTAAGGGTAGGGAGAAATTTGCCTAATTTTTTTCTGGTTTGAACCACTTATTGGTAATGCAAAAATAAACCTAGGTTCCTTGTATGCATGAGAAGACAGAAAGAATGCTGAGAAGGGGGAAATAACACGCAGAGAAAATGAGAATTTGACCACAAATGATCTAGCAAGTAGAAAACCAAAAGTGACTCTTGTCATTTTATTTGGACCATGAATGAGGATAAATGTGACTTTGACAAGGGGAATGAGCAACTCATTTATTTAGTGCTAACACATACAATAAATGTGTGAGTTGGAAATAACAGGGATTAGCATTCCCATTCTACAGAGGAAGAAATGAAGACTTAGGGTTGAGATAAACCCAAGGCCATACAGCTAGAACTTGGTAACAGCCTGAAGTCAAATGAAGTCTTCTCTTTCCACCATACCATGCTGAGATAGGATTACTAAGGTTTATCTCACTGGATCAAGGACACAGACTCAGAATGTAAGAATGAGGTCAAGAATCTCTGAGGTCACAGAGATGAGGTCCCAAGGGCTTAGGACAGTGCCTGCCATACAGTAGGTACTAAATAAATGCTTATCAATTAATTAATTCACTGGTTACCTTGAAGGAGAAAGGGGAGAGAGACTTTAGAGAGACGGGGGAGAAAATGGAGAGAAGAGGAGGGAAAGAGAAGATAGAAAGAAGAGTGGAAAAGAGGAGAGTTTGACTTTGCCATTAACTTCTCTGTATCCTTATAAAAGTGTTTGCTTATTCATTTAATAGGAATAAATACACTTATAGTTCTCCTTGCAGAGTTCCTGAGAGAGAAATGCTCTGCAAATTGTCATGGAAATATAGATTATTATTTATGTTATTATCATAACTGCAATGGTTCTCCCCTGGAATCAAGGTGATCATGATGACCCTGATCTTACTACATTGTGTGGTGACTCTTTGAAGCCCTGCTTTCATAAGATAAACAGAAAAATCCTTAGAACTCCTTAGGAAGGGGCAGCAAGGTGGCACGGTGGATAGAGCACAGAACCTGGAGCCAGAAGGATCTAAGTTCAAATTTGACCTCGGACACTTAATTACCTGGCTGTGTGATCTTGGGCAAGCCACACAACCCCATTGCCTTGCAAAAAACAAAACTAAAAAAAAATAACTCCTTAGAAAAAGGGAACCAATCTATCACTAGCCCTGCAAAGGACACTGTCTCCCTCCCATCCTGGAATGCTTTCATACAAGAACTGAGAGCAGAGATTCTGATCTTTGGGATTTTTATTCTCTGAATTGACCCTTAGACTGTGACTGAAGAGCTGATTGCCTTGTTGAGGGTGAGCAGTTATGTTCCAAGGCATGTATTAGTCTGATGCTTCCTTGATAATGCTCCTGTGTTGGGGTAGTCATTCATTGTCTCAAAGTCTCATAACTATCCTATGATAGAACTGTCTGAAATCTTAGGTACTGAAGGTCTAGACCATAATACCTGGCATCCAGAGTCAGGGACAGCTACATCCTTGACCACCCTTCTGATGCTTCTCTACGGGCTCAGGCAGACCTGAGTCACAGGTAGGAGACTAAATGTTATTGATGAGAGTATTCTTTATAGAAACAGGATCAGAAGAGAAAATTTGAAAATCTAGCATTGTCCAAGGGACAGAAGGGTTTCCTCACCATACATAGCTCCCATCTTCCTTGGCATTGATCCCCAAGATATTTCCATGTCTCCCTCAACCCAATGTCATCTACTCATCATTTAGGATGACTACGCTTCATTAAGCACTTGGGGGATTGTTGGCCAAGGTCACAGAGTCTCCCAGTTAGAACAGAACTCAGGTTAATATCCAGCCTAACATTTTGTCAAAATGAGAAGTTCCTCTGTCACATTTGGGACAAGTAACATCAGACTTGTTTGAAGATATCCAGTAAGAAGGGACTCCCTTCCAAGGGCAGCCTATTCTACTCTGGGACAGATCCAAGTGCAAGGAGTCCACATTACTTTTTTTCAAGTTACTCATGGTTCTTAGTTTTACTCTGTGGAACCAAATAGGGTAAAATGATGCTTCTCTAGGTGATAACTATTCAGAGACATGAGACAGTATTCAGGTCTCTCCTTTAGGGTCTCCCCTTTTCCCTTAACCAGTTAACATCAACTCCAGTTGATCCCATTAGAACTCAGTTTGAAATCCTCTCACCATGCTGATCACTTGTCTACTGTTCTTATGATAGTGTGGTATTCTCCTTTGTATGTTACTTTGGGTCTTCTCTCTCTCTCTCTCTCTCTCTCTCTCTCTCTCTCTCTCTCTCTCTCTCTCTCTCTCTCTCTCTCTCTCTCTCTCTCTCCCCTTTCTACTTTCTAGCTACCTAACTAGCTAGCTAACTCTGTCTCTCTCTCCTTTCACTCCTTTCACTTTCTTCATTTTAGGATTTGATTGGGAGTTCTCAAACATGACCACAAGGTGGCAGGATAACTCACAGAATCATAACATGATAGAATGTTAAAGCTTTAAGGAATCAAACATAGAAAATAGAATGTCAAGGGTCGACTTTGACCTATAACTTAGATTGCCAGAGCTGGAAGGGACCTTAGAACTTGGGATGTCAAGATATAAGAGATCTTAGAACTTAGAACAAAGAATTTCAGAGCTGAGGGGAACTTTAGAGCTTTAAGTTAGAGAATGTCAAAGCTGAGGTTGGAGGGAGAACAAAGGGATCAAGAATTTTTTAAGTGCCTACTATGTGTCAAACACTTTATAAATATTATCTCATTTGTTCAACCCTAAATGGATAGACTTTAGAACACAGAATGTCAGGGCTGTGAGGGGTTTTAGAACAAGAGGCACCTGAAGAAATCAGACTCTAAAGACCAGGTTGGTGAGCTGAGATTCAGACTTTATCCTTATGCAACCCAATGATCTTGAATTATAACCTACTTTATTCAATTGAGTACTGCTTTGATAAATAATCTATTTGTGAGGAAGAAACCTTGTAAAGGGAGATAACATATACACATAGTTACATGCAAAACAGATAAAGATTAATGGGAGGGGTACCCCTGGAAGGGATGTCCAAATGCATCATGTAAATTGTGGCTCTGGAGCTGTCTTAAAAAAAAAGAAAAACTAGGCAGAATATGACTAGAAAGGATAATGATCATTGCTAGAAAGGTTGTGGGAAATCTGGGACACTATTACATTGTTGGTGGAGCTGTGAACTCATCCAAACTTTCTGGAGAGAAATTTGGAACTACGCCCAAAGGGCAACAAAAATGTGCATGCCCTTTGATCCAGCAATACCACTACTGGGTCTGTACCCTGAAGAGCTGATGAAAAAGGGTAAAAACATCACTTGTACAAAAATATTCATAACTGCCCTGTTTGTGATGGCAAAGAATTGGAAATCAAATAAATGTCCTTCATTTGGGGAATGGCTTAGCAGACTGTGGTATATGTATGTCATGGAACACTATTGTTCTATTAGAAACCAGGAGGAATGGGATTTCAGGGAAGCCTGGAGGGATTTCCATGAACTGATGCTGAGTGAGATGAGCTGAAGCAGAAAAACACTGTACACCCTAACAGCAACATGGGGGTGATGATCAACCTTGATGGACTCGCTCCTTCCATCAGTGTAACAACCAGGGACAATTTGGGGGTATCTGCAATGGAGAATACCATCTGTATCCAGAGAAAGAACTGTGGAGTTTGAACAAAGACCAAGGACTATTACCTGTAATTTAGGAAAAAACTGATATCTTATTGTCTGATCTTACTAGCTCTTATACTTTTTATTTCTTCCTTAAGGATATGGCTTCTCTCTCATCACATTGAATTTGGATCAATGTACAACATGGAAACAATGTAAAGACTGGCAAATTGCCTTCTGGGTGGGAGAGGGGAGGGAAGTGAGATTAGGGGAAAAGTTGTAAAACTCAAAATAAATAAAATCTTTAAGTTAAAAAAAACTAGGCAGAGGTAAAGGAGGAGGGAGAAATTCCAGGCATGGGGGGGGAACAACCAACACATTGGCATGGAGATGGAATATGCAATATTATCTATGAGAAACATCAAGAAAAGTAGTTTGGCTTATTGGTAAAGGGTATGGCAGGGAAGTATGTGTGATCATCCGAAAAAGTAAGTTGGAACAATGACCAACCACAATTCTAAAGGACTCTTGATTTTGCTTGACTATATATTGAGAATGGATTCTGGTTTTCTTATCTCCTCAATGAATGGGAAAGTCCAGCAAAAAAATTTAGAACTGAAAATAAAACTGAATTGAATTTTTAAAAACAAAAAGAAGTTTGAAGTCAAGTTGTGAAATGTCAGGGGATTTTGTGTTCATCCTGGAGTACAGGAGAAACCCCCCAAAGAATTTTATCATGTGAATGATTCATATCCCAAGAAATGGGAACCAGGATGATGCTGGGGAAAAAAATCATTCTTGCAAAACCAGACATTAATCTCTCTCACCTGTAGCCAGAGGGAATTAGTGTGGTTCAATCCTTGATCACCATCTAGTGGCTTTATCCAATATAACAATACATTGGGCCAGAGACCTATCTCAACTGTAGGCAAGTCATTTAACCATTCTGAGACTCCATTTCCCAGTCTAGAAAATAAGGGAGTTAGATTTAAAGATTCCTTCCAGAAACTTCACAGGAATCTCAGGTTCTGTTGTTTGGGTTCATTCACATTTTCCCAATAAATGATAAATGAGCAATAACAATTTAAGACTAGAGTGTCCCCTGGTGGCTAGCCTAGATATAGGCTACATCAAAGAGAAGCTATTATCTATTTAAAAGCCCCTTCCTGGGGGCAGCTAGGTGGCGCAGTGGATAGAAACACTGGTCCTGGAGTCAGAAAGACCTGAATTCAAATCCAACCTCAGACACTTAATAATTGCCTAACTTTGACCTTCGGCAAGTCACTTAATCATATTGCCTTAAATGAAATTAAAAATAATATTAAAAAGCTCCTTCCGAGAGAAGGGGGACAGGGGGAAGAGGGGGATGTGAGTGATGGAGGAGAGGGTGGACCATGGGGGGGGGGGGGTGATCAGATATAACACATTTTCTTTTTTACTTCTTGTAAGGAGCTGGGATTGGAAAGCCTGTCCGGGACCATAGAACCAGATGGATGCTGGGCCTAAGGGGTGGTATGTGGGCTCAGAGCCTTTTGGCCCCAGGGCAGGGGATCTGTCTGCTGCACCACTCAGCGACCCTACAGCAGAGTCAGAGTGAAAGGAGAGAGAAAATAAAGCACATGGTAGTGAAGAAGTACGAATGGAGGGAGTTGCGGTCAGCAATGGCAACGGTGAAAAAATATGGAAGTAACTTTTGTGACGGACTTATCCTAAAGAATGTGATCCACCCGTGACCGAGCTGGTGGTGTTGGAACACAGACTGAAGCACATTTATTATTGTTATTATTATTATTATTATTTGGGGGGTAGTTGCAGGGCAAATGGAGCTGGGCGGCCTGCCTGGGTGATCGTTGGGTGTCTGGGGCCAGATTTGGACACAGGTGTTCCTGGCTCAAGAGCCAGTGCTCTGTCTGCCACCCAGCCACCTCTACTATCATTATTATTATTACTATTATTATTATTACTATTTTATTTTGGGTCTCTTTTTTTTGGTTTTTGCAGGGCAATGGGGTTGGGGTGGCTTGCACGGGATCACACAGCTGGGTGATTGTTGGGTGTCTGGGGCCAGATTTGGGCTCAGGTGCTCCTGGCTCCAGGGCCAGTGCTCCATCAGACGGCCACCTGGCTATACCTACAATTATTATTATTGTTATTAGTATTTTAATTTTAAGCTTAATGTTTTTCTTTCCCTTTTACTTTATCGCTCGTGCGGGCCTATATTTTTTGGAGGGAGGGTGTTAGGGTTACTCTTAAGCAAGAATATTTTAGGAATGTCTAAAAAACATCATTTGTACAAAATAAGAATAAGTAAATTTTAAAAAAAATTTTAAATAAATAAACAAAATGCTCCTTCCTGGTTCCTTGAGGTTAGCAAAGTTTTACCACTCTATTTTCTCACACAGAAGCATCATTAGAAGAAATATCCCCATTTTCAGAATAAGGGCATTGAAAGAGATTTAAAGTAGATTAGCAATATAAAGTGAATTAGCCATAGCCTATGTGTGAAGAGAACTCAGAGGAGTTGAGAGAAATGGGGAGGATGTAGAATATATCAATGAGGTAGTATAAGCAGGATTTGGGGGTGCTTGGATAGGAGAGGGAACAGAAAGGATGAAAAGAAGGCTCCGAGTTCTCAAGAATGTAACCATGTCTGATCCAATTAATCTGAGGAGCTCTTTAGCAGCCACCACCCACCCCAGGTATCCTGGACCACTTGGACCAGACATTTGCATCATTTCTGCCACCCACATACAGAAATCCTTATACTCCCAGGATATAAGACATGAATCAGAGAATGGGGTTCTTTATTCCTAATAGCAATTGAGAGTGGGAGAAAGACAGTGCTCTTCTGTGCTGAGAGGTGTGGTTACATTCTTGAGAAGTATCTAAAATGGTAACTGTGATAGTATACATTCACAGACACACACACACACACACACACACACACACACACACACGGAGAAAAACTGACAGAGTTCCTTCAACTCAACAGTTCTTGAAAGGTAGAGACGCTTTCATTTTTGTCTCTATATCCAAATCTGACATCTTGTCAAGAATGCAGGGGCCACTAGGTAGCACAGTGGATAGAGCACTGGCCCTGGAGTTAGGAGGACCTGAGTTCAAATCTGAACTCAGGCACTTAACAGTTACCTAGCTGTATGGTCTTGTGCAAGTCAATTAACCCCATTGCCTTGCAAGAACAAAAACATAAATTTTTACAAAATTGAATGACATAGTTTGGGTTCTTCTGGTCACTTAGTCATATGTTTATTGAGTAGGGATTTTTTTTTAAAACCTAAAGCATTTGCTAGGGATATGGAGGCAAAAATAAAGCCTGTCCTCAAAAAGTTTACATTCTAATAGAAGCTGAGAGAACTCTGCCCCTAAAGTTGACTCCATTCTACTTTTTGGTGTTGGAAAGAACAACACGTATACAGATAAATAAATTTGGAGAATATTTATTAATAAAATAAAGATGAAAAGTAAAATATATGGAGTAGATACAAAATAATTTCTGAAAGGAGAATGATGATAAATAAAATGGGAGAGGGGAAAATAAAAATTTGACTTTAGTAATAGACTCCTCAGCTAAACTTTTAAAAAGTTTCCAAGAGACTGTATACCAGTCATGGGGGGACTCCTAAAAATGGGATATGGAACCACAAGTAGGCTAGAATGTTTGGCTCTATGTTACAATCAAACTGGCCCAGTTAGCATTCCCCTTCTCAAATAATAATTCCCATATCTGTGTCCTTTTAGAATTTATTTTTTTTGATTATTTCCTCTTTCTCCGATCTCCCCCTCCTTATAAAAAGAAAGAAAAACAAAACCCTTGTAACAAATATGCATATTGAACCAAAATTCATCAGCCATGTCCAAAAATGTGTGTGTGTCTCAATATGCCTCTGAGCATCACCATGCTATTTCTTCAGTCCACTATTCCCTACCTGTGTGACCTTGTAAGTGTTACCTAAAACTCTGTGGGCTTTCATTTCCTCATTGGTAAGATAAGCTGATTGGACTAAAAGGACTCCGGAGTCCCTTCCAGCTGTTAGTCAATGATCCTATAATTTAGGTGTGAATGTACAACAAACTACTCAAACAGAAAGGAGAAATGGATGGAGAGTTGAAGAGATACTTCAAAAGTCTAAACCAGCAGTTGGATAGATAGTAATGATTAATGCTTTCTAGTATTTGGAAATCTGCTGAAGGTTTCTCTACTAAAAGATGGAAAAAAAATGTGAGTTTTTCTTGATCAAAAGGTGAAGAAGGTAAGGAGAGAAATCTGGGGTCTAGAGCTGATTCTAAGGGAGGAAATAGTGGAATCCTTTTTTTTTGTCTTTCTTTTATTATTTCTTTCTTTTTTCTTAATTTCTCCATCCCAATACTTTTACTATAGTAAAAGCAGAAGCAAGAGGTATATTAAGAATAATACTTATTTTGTATTCAAATGTCTTATTCCTATTACCAAGAGTAATGCTGATATTTCTGTCAATAAAACAACAGCATTTAAGTGCTTACTGTTAGTCATAGCCCTAAGATGTTTCTGAAGTTACTAGGAAAAGCAGAACAGTTCTTAGTAAGGCCTTTAAATCCTAATGGAGGCCACAATAGGTATTTTCAAAGATACTGACAAAGTATAAGGAAGTATCTTCTTTGGGTTTTTTTTTTTTAGATTTTTCAAGGCAATGAGGTTAAGTGGCTTGCCCAAGGCCACACGGCTAGGTAAATTATTAAGTGTCTGAGGTCAGATCTGAACCCAGGTACTCCTGACTCCAAGGCCAGTGCTCTATTCACTGTACCACCTAGCTGCCCCTTTGTTTTTAATTTTTTTAATTAAAGATATTATTTGAGTTTTATAATTTCCTCCCCCAATCTTACTTCCCTCCCCCCACCCCCCACCCCCACGGAAAGCAATCTATCAGTCTTTACTTTGTTTCCATGTTGTACATTGATCTAAATTGAGTGTGATGAGAAAGAAATCATATCCTTAAGGAAGAGACAAGAAGTCTAAGAGGTAACAAGCTCAGACAATAAGATATCTGGTTTTTTTTCAAAATTAAAGGGAATAGTCCTTGAACTTTGTTCAAACTCCATGGCTCTTTATCTGGATACAGATGACACTCTCCTTTGCAGACAGCCCAAAATTGTTCCAGATTGTTGCACTGATAGAATGAGCGAGTCCTTCAAGGTTGAACATCACCCCCATGTTGCTGTTACGGTGTACAGTGTTTTTCTGGTTCTGCTCATCTCACTCAGCATTAGTTCATGCAAATCCCTCCAGGCTTCCCTGAATTCCCATCCCTCCTGATTTCTAATAAAATAATAGTGTTCCATGACATACATAATACCACAGTTTGCTTAGCCGTTCCCCAATTGAAGGACATTTACTTGATTTCAAATTCTTTGCCACCACAAACAGGGCTGCTATAAATATTTTTGTACAAGTGATGTTTTTACCCTTTTTCATCATCTCTTCAGGGTATAGACCCAGTAGTGGTATTGCTGGGTCAAAGGGTATGCACATTTTTGTTGCCCTTTGGGCATAGCTCCAAATAGCTTTCCGGAAGGGTTGGATGAGTTCACAGCTCCACCAACAGTGTAATAGTGTCCCAGATTTCCCACAACCCTTCCAACAATGATCATTATCCTTTCTGGTCATATTGGCCAGTCTGAGAGGTGTGAGGTGGTACCTCAAAGAAGCTTTAATTTGCATTTCTCTAATGATTAATGATTTAGAGCAATTTTTCATGTGGCTATGGATTGCTTTGATCTCCTCATCTGTAAATTGCCTTTGTATATCCTTTGACCATTTGTCAATTGGGGAATGGCTTTTTTGTTTTAAAAATATGACTCAGTTCTCTGTATATTTTAGAAATGAGTCCTTTGTCAGAATCATTAGTTGTAAAGATTGTTTCCCAATTTACTACATTTCTTTTGATCTTGGTTACAGTGGTTTTATCTATGCAAGCTGGTTTTTGGTGATGTTCTCCAACTCTTCCTTAGTCATAAACTGCTCCCTTTTCCATAGATCTGACAAGTAAACTAGTCCTTGATCTTCCAATTTGCTTGAAGTATTGTTTTTTTTATGTCTAAGTCCTGTAACCATTTGGATCTTATCTTGGTAAAGGGTGTTTTTTAGGTGTTGGTCTAATCTAAGTTTCTTCCATACTAACTTCCAATTATCCCAGCAGTTTTTCTCAAAGAGGGAGTTTTTATCCCAATAGCTGGACTCTTTTGGGTTCATCAAACAGCAGAATACTATAATCGTCTCCTGCTTTTGCAACTAGTCTATTCCACTGATCCACCACTCTATTTGTTAGCCAATACCAAACAGTTTTGATGACTGATGCTTTATAATATAATTTTAGACCAGGTAGGGCTAAGCCACCTTCTTTTGCACTTTTTTTTTTCATTAAGCTCCTGGAAATTCTTGACTTTTTATTTCTCCATATGAATTTACTTATAATTTTTTCTAACTCATTAAAGTAATTTTTTGGAATTTTGATTGGTAGTGCACTAAACAAGTAGTTTAGTTTCGGTAGAATTGTCACTTTTATTATATTAGCTCTACCTATCCATGAGCAGTTGATGTTTGCTCAGTTATTTAAATCTGATTTAATTTGTGTGAGAAGTGTTTTATAATTGTTTTCAAAAAGTTTCTGAGTCTGTCTTGACAAATACACTCCCAGGTGAAATAGTGGAATCCTTAACAGAGATTAATGATCCCTGCTTTTACAAGATCCTTTGCAAATTTCTAGAAGGTATTATTAGTGATTACCTTAAAAAGGAAGGAATGAAATATCAACAAGACTTTATCAAAAGGAAATCATGCCTGATTACAATTTCTTTTCTTCCTTCCTTCCTTCCTTCCCTTTACTTCTTTCTTTCTTCTTTCTTCCATGCTCCTTTCTTTCTTCTTTCTTTTCTTTCTTTCTTTCTTTCTTCCATGCTCCTTCCTTCTTTGTCTTCACTTCTTTCTTCCTTCCTTCCTTCCTTCCTTCCTTCCTTCCTTCCTTTCTTTCTTTCCTTCTTTCTTTCTTCCATGCTCCTTCCTTCATTCTTTGTCTTTGCTTCTTTTTCTTTCTTCTTTTCTTCCTTCCTTTTATCTTTGCTTCTTCCTTTTTTCTTTTTCTTCCTTCTATCCTTTCTTTTCTTTTACCAATTACTAGATTAGTAAATTAGGGGAATGCAATAAAGTTTTCTAATATTTGAGTAAAACATTAAACAAATGTTTCATACTATTCTTATTCTTTTAAAAGATGGAAAGATATGAGCCATATTACTTTAGTTCATTTAACTCAAGTTATATGTATTTGGAACTGTTTGTATCCAAAGATTAATCATTAACAGTCCATCAGCCGGGAAGGAGATCTCCAGGGAAGTATCTCAGAGATATGAGCTTGGCCCTGAGCTGTTTAATGTTTTGATCAGTGATGTGGATAGCATAAGGTACATGCTTATCAAATTTAAAGGTATCACCAGACTGGGAAGGAAAACTAATAGCATAAAAGATACAGAAATATTCTTTTCTGTCTAATCTATTGGTCTAAATCTAAGAAGATAAAATTAATAGGAATAAACAAAAATTTCTGACACTTGCTTTCAAAAAATAAATTTCAGAAATACAAGATGGGAAAAATTTTATTTCTGTAAAATATCTGAGGATTTTAGCAGGCTCCAGGTTCATATTAACAATAAGATATGAATTAAAAAGAACTAATGAAATCTTAAACTGCAGTGAGAGGAATAGCATCAAAAGATGCTGATTGTCCTGTTATATTATGCCCTGATGAGACCACACCTGGTATATTGTGTGGAATTCTTGGGGTCATATTGTAGAAAGGATGTTAAAAAGCTGAGGAGAATTCAGTAAGCCATTAAGTTAACAAAGGACCCTAAGTTCAAAAGTATTGGGATTACCCTCATCAAAGATCATCAAGAAAATCACCAACATCCATATTCAAATATTAATGAAAATAGCAAATGAACCCTATTTTACATTACACAGTACTCTATGGAATTAGCATGCTAGTCATCAAAGATACAATATCAAAGTAGCAGTTTGAAATCAGATCAGGAAATAATATCAATGAATTTAAAAGCATCAGCATATAGTTTGCATATAGAAGTGATTTAAACTCTCTTATAAACACATTCAACAATGAAATTCATCAATAGACAAAATGCATAATAACATGTTAATTGTAGCATCAACTAAGGAATGAAATCAAAATAACTTCCCATCTTCAGAAAATTAATGCTTATGAAAGAAAAAAATGTTGAAAATAACATGGTGTCCCCAAAATATTCCTCAGGAAACAACTCCAGATGTCAAAATGTCAAAATAGATCTTTCACAAAGACTACCAAAGTCTAAAAAAAAAAGAAATCCAAATACCTTCAGCCAGAGGGGGGAAAAAATATTGGAAATCAATTTAAAACCAGATTGAACCAAAAACAAATAAAGACTGATACCTGGCATACCAAAACCTGAAGGAAAACCTCAAGTCTGAAGCAATGATTCTAATTTAAATTGTGAGTTCAGCAAAGTTTTTGAAATTTTAAATTTAAAAGGTGACGTCATAAAAGTAGTTTATTTTATTTTAAGGTTCTGCAAGGTAATGGGGTTAAGTGGCTTGCCCAAGGCCACACAGCTAGGTAATTGTTAAGTGTCTGAGGTCGGATTTGAACTCAGGTACTCCATACTCCATACTCCTGACCAGTGCTATATCTACTGCGTCACCTACCCACTCATCCACCTAGCTACCCCTAAAGTAGTTAAAAAAAAAAAACAACTGAAATAACCAGCCTCTGAAAATTAAAAACCTGCAGTGATAGACAAATGAAGTTCAAAGGCCAGGTCCAAAGCTAAGCAGACTGAAATTGCTACTGAAGCTACCATAGTTTTTCTAAAAATGCAATGGATAAAACATTCAACAATTTTTAGAACCAGAGCTAAAATTCTAAAATTCAAAAAAAAATCATAAAAAGAAAGAAAAAAATTAATGCAATAGAAGTAACCAGGAATCATTAAAGCAAAAAAGTTCCTATGTTGACATGTAGACAAGCTCCCCCCTTGTGAAATAGACATGTGGTTGGTTGCTATATAAAATAATATCCAGCATTTATATACCATTTTGAGATTTGCAAAGAATTAAATATATATGCTATCTTATTTGATCCTCAGAATAATCCTATGAAGGTGGTTCTATCATCATACCCATTTTAAAGAAAGGAAAGCTGATGCTGAGAAAAATGAAATGATTTATCCAGGGTCACACAACTGGTAAGGCTTTGATGCCTTCCTTGAACTCAGGTCTCTTCTTTATTATTTCTAAATGCAATGTTCTTGCCCATTGAGCTATCTACCTGCTTAATAGAACAATGTATCTAATGTCTAACACAATTATAATATAATAATGTGATATGATGCAATCTAATACAATTGCTTATATATAAGAGAGCAGAATGATTCATTTGTGGCTTGGATAGATATCTAATCTTGGATTTGTCCCACATTTTATCCTTTGAAAACAGCAATTCCCACATTTGTTGCTAGATTGAAGAGTACATCTCTGGGAGGAAGATATAAAGTCTCCAGTGTAGCATGACTGCCAGTCCATTAATGTCCTCATTCTACACTCCCCAACCGTGATCTCTGATGAGTGCCACTAAATACTTCTCTAGGATGAGTGTTGTTGCTTCCTTATCTGGCTATAGTCACCTTACCTCCATCTTGACGTCAGTTGCTATCCTGGTCTAAGGTACTTTTATGCACTTTCAGGGGAAAAAAAAAGAGCTAAAATCCCATGAAAATTGGTATGTTTGGCTCAAGATACTGCCATCTCTCAAGCAAGATACCAGTTGCAGGAACCAGATTCTTATTTCTTCTTACCACCTTGATTGGATTCCATAGTTGGCTGTTATTCCAACAGGCATTGCCAAGTGCTACTACTCCAAGATACTATTGCCAATCCAAAGCTGAAAGAAGAGAAATCCTCCTCTCTACCCCTCCTCACTTAATGCAATTTCCAAGAGACATAAGAGGAAAAGTGAAGACTGAATTCTTAAGTGCTTATTTCTTCTATAGCTGGAGGAATCTCTTTCAAAATGTTGCCAGCCTATTTCTTTTAATGAAAAAGTCTGCAATTTGGGAAAGCAAAATTCTATCTTGATGACTCTCAACAAAATATCTCTCATCCATTCATTAAAACTATTCAAGATTCATTAAGAGTTCTTTATTAGTAATATGTTGCAGGTTGGTCTCAGTCACCACATACCCCTCTCTATGACCTTCTAGGAAATATTTAGGTGAGACTCCCTTTTAATCCCTCACACAATGCAGTGTCCATATAGCAGCAGTGGTAGAATATTGGTATTAAAAAGATGAACCTTTATTTCTGGGAAAAGTTTGGGGTCATTAAAGGAGCTTTGAAATTTCCTGCAGGCACTCCCACTCACTTTCCTCCCTCTAATTGATTCTATTTGTCCTGTCTGTCCTAAATATATGGAGACATAAATATATTTTATGGGTTATTTGCTATATGCTGTTATATACAGCATATCACAATCTAGGCAACAAATATTCTCCATCCACTTGGCAGTTTCTGTGTGGATGATCAGGCCAGACTCTTTTAGGAAGATATAGATCTCTATGAGAAAGCTTTAATGTTCTGAAGCACATTATGATGAGCATATCACATACAAACAGGAATATCTGGGAAGGTCTTTTTCCTATAATGTCATGGCAAATGCTTTTGATGATCATTTGTGATTTGGATGGTGTCTATAATCAATCTTATGAAGCTAAACCACTTTTCTTGTTAAAGTTGTATTCTAAACCTAGTGTTGTCCTTAACTGTTGTCCTCTTCAGGATATCAGATCCTTTCTGGAATCTTATGGATATTTTTCAGTCTGTCAAAATCCTATGTAAATTGTGACCTCTAAAAACTGAACACAGTCCTTTACATGTGATCTGAGCAGGATAAAGGACAAGAAAACTTCCTTTTCTGGGTCTTTCTCAAAGCAGATACAACTCCTTTTTCAAGTTCTTAAAAGCATTTTCTTTTTTTTTAATCTTTTAAAAATACTTTATGTATTTATTTTTCCAACTACATGTAAAGATAGTTTTCAGCAATCATTTTTGCAAGATTTTGAGTTCCACATCATTTCTCTCCCCTTCCTCCCCCTGACAGAAGGCAATCTAATGTAGATTATACACATATAACTATGTTAAACATAAATCCATATTAATCATATTGCAGAAACAACACTTGAAGAATGGGAATACTGTTTTACCCACAATATCACTTTGTGGCAAATAGATCATGAATCATTTTAGAGTTCCCACTTTACAAAAAAGGGAAGTGAAAGACAGTTTTCAGAGTGCAAATCCATTTTTCTCTTCTCTGCAGCTTTCATAGTGTTTGCCCATTGCATAAACCCAACTTGGAGAAGGAAGGGAGTTTGGACCCCTTGAGCTTTTGTGTGTGAAGTGGGTGGGATGAATCTAAGAAAAATGGGAAAATCAACATAAGGGAGAGAAGAGTCAGAATTGTTAGTAGAAACCCTTGCACTATAGAACTCAAAGCAGGATCAAAGAACAGAGTACCAGGAGAGACTTGGAACATAAACATACAATGTCAGAGAGAGAGACCTTACAATCTAAAACACAGACTATCAGAACTGAGAAGGACCTTAGAACATAAAACATAAAATGTAAAAATTGAGAGGGAGCTTTAAACATATAACAGAGAATTTCAGGACTGGCTTCCTACTGACTTGAGGGTCAAAAATAAATTTCTCAGTTTATCTTTTAAAATCCTGTGCACACTAGCCCCCATCTGACCTTCCAGTCTCATTGTATGTTACTCTCCTGCTTTCAGCAATCCAGTCACACTGACCTTCTCTCCCCTCTTCTGTCTTTCTCTCCATCCTCCTTCTCTGTGCTTTTGATAGACCATGTCAGATTCCTTCTTTTCCTTTAAGATAAAACTTAGGCACAATCTTATGTATAAACTATTTCCTGTCCTCCCTCCCAAACTTCTTGTGTTGATTTAGATACTTTGCATATATTTATATTTATTTTCACATATGTGAAAACACACATGTATGAGTGTTAAATATGTACATATATGACTGTCTCTCAGTCACAGACAGACTACCCTATATTTAATGATGTCATTTTGGTTTTCTTTTTTTTTTAGGTTGTTTTTTTTTTGCAAGGCAAATAGGGTTAAGTGGCTTGCCCAAGGCCACACAGCTAGGTAATTAAGTGTCTGAGACCAGATTTGAACCCAGGCACTCCTGACTCCAAGGCCAATGCTTTATCCACTATGCCACCTAGCCACCCCTCATTTTGGTTTTCTTCAAGAACAAAGGACACCAACCAATCGACCTTGGAATATCAACCACAAAATGTCAGAATGGGTAGAAACACCGAGACACAGAATAAGGACTGTCAAGACGAAGAGGGTCTGAGAATACAGAACACAATTTCTCTGATCTGGGAGGGACCCCAGAAAGCAACATGTCAGAGTGCCAAAAAAGATCTGGTTTCAGTTTGTTCTCCGATGGCATGGTTGTGTTACCAAGGGCAAATCACTTAATTTTTCTGAGTCTTTGTTTCCTCATCTATCTACTGAAGATGATAATTGTCTCTTTTCACAGTCTTCATTGCTAGAAGTGAATGAAGTGGTACCCATAGAGTGCTTCCTAAATGTCACCCATGATCACCCACTCCGAGGCCTTTACTTTATGGATGGAGAAGCTGAAATCTATAGAAGATGAGTGGATGAGTCATTTGTCCAAGTTTATGAATCAAATTGATGGCAGACCTGGGACCAAAACTCAGGTCAACTGCTGGTGTGCCACCTCCATTTATAGAAGGCTGAGTCATGTCCTTTCAAGCTGGGCCTGAAAGGAGAGCTTTTTGCCATTTTTGGTTTCTGTTTCCTTAGAATGGTTGTCATAAGTGGTCCAGGACTAAGATTTCCATTAAAGAACAGAAAGCCCCCTACTCATCCTGAACTCAGTTCTCTAACTAAAAACCACTGGTAGGTAATGATTGCTGTGATTGTCCATCCTGGCCCCTCCAGAAGCCCCTTGCTCAAATCTATCAGAAAGTTGTTTCCCCCTCCCTCTGGGGAAATAAAGATCAGTACAGCCTTCCAGTTTTGCACTCTTCTCTTCTTTTTTATCCAATAAGAAAGGGGGGGAAAATCAGAGTCATACAAAACTGGAAGGAATTGGGCTGGATTAGAGGTAGTGAGAATCTTGTCACTTGGAAGTGATTCAGTAAGAGACTGAATGAACCTGCCCAGAATGTTTTGGGGGGAAACTCCTGAATCAGGAAAGAGGCTGAAATGATGATGATGATGATGATGATGATGTTTGTCTGTCATTCTGGAAGAAGATCATGACAACAAAAATGTGATCCCATAACTTGTCCAGAATCATCTGGAACCAGTGACTAGATAGGAATCAGGACAACTGAAGTGATGGAGTGATTGAACTAAGATGATGCTTAAATGCCCTTTCCATCTCCAAAATTCTATCATTCTATCATTCCAAGAGAATAGAATTCTCTGATAATAAAATTCTATCATCTTGGAATTCTGAAAATCTAGGATTCTAATATTTCATGAGCTCACAGGCTTGATCTTTACCACCCTTCAGGGAGATCCGCGTTTGTATTACTACTCCCACCCTTTAAGTAGCTTCCTGGGGAAATTTCTATATGGCAAAAGCTGAAGCCCAGAGAGGTTAACAGATACCCAAGGTCACACAGCAAGCTTATATCCGAACCGGAACCAAATTCAAGTCTCCAGATCCTCATTCCTGCTATTCCCTGCCACCATCCCCCCCCCCCCAAAAAAATCATAAGAGGTGGACGGTGAGAAGAGGAATAGAAAATGAAGAGATTAGAAAGGAGTAGAGAAAGCAGAAGACCCGAAAAGAGAAAGATTAAAGCAGCGCAGACAGACAGACACTGAAGATGGACAGGGAGAAAGAAAGACTGGAGGAAAACTGCACTAGCCTGGACACGATCATCTGGGGGCAAGGTGGCAGCCCTGACCTCTCCAGGTTAGTCGAGGCAGCACCAAGGCGGATCTCCAGGCTCGGGAGTGGGGTGCCTGCGGAAGGACTTCAGATTGCCACGGGAGGGGGACGGAGTCGCCCGCATGGGAGGGCGTCCCCACCTCCCGCACTGAGAAGAGACCCCGGCCCCCCCAAAAGCGTAGGATTGCCTGCTAGAACAAAGGCAGAGCGCGGGGGTGGGGGTGGGGTTTGGGGGGCGGGGAAAGTGAGGGAGGGGGTCAAGGGGGAGGGAGAGCCATCCCAGACCCCCCCCCATTATCGCTCCGCACAGGCGGGCTGTGCGGGCCGATAAGCAGGGCCCGCCTGCAGATGGTTCCTTATCAGCCCCCCGCAGGAGGCGCGGGCAGACAGTGAGCGCGGGCCGTGCCAGGCCGAGATTAGAGCCCCGGGAGAGTCATTAACAATCCCCAACCGCGGGCAGCCTGGCCCCGGCCCCAAGGCCGCCTCCAACCCGGCTCAGCCGAGCAGGTGGAGAGGAGCGATAAGGCTGGGGGGGGGGGGGCTGCAGGAGAGGGGATCGGGGAAGGGGGGCGTCCCCGCCGGGGCTGGGGGAGCTCTTTGTAAGCATAGGCAAACCGGGAACCCCCAGGACCCCCCCGGCCCAGGTTCAGGCTCAGGGAGATAGGAACCCCAGCTTGTCTTCTTGCCCACTGTCCAGAGGGATGGCCCAGGGGGTAGGATCTCCCTCAGCCCAATGCTCTTCCAACTCTCCAGGAGCCCAGACTCCAGCTGCCAGCCCCATTCCTCATCCCCGCCTTCCCCCATAAGTCTTTTAAGTCAAGGTCAGAAAGGGCCCCAAGCTCTCCTGGCTCCCCAGGTGAGGTCCCCTCCTATGAGCCCCGGAGCCCAGCGGCTGATCATCACTTCCTCAACCCTTTCTGCTCATCCACTGTGAGTGGGATGCGATCGGGGAGGGGACAGGTGTCTCCTTCCGGAGGTCTAGGGGCCCCCTATTAAGCGTGGACCTGAAGATGGGTCCCCAGTCCTCCAGATGACCAGTCCAGAAGTCTTTCTCCAGTTCCTCTCTTTCCCCATGTCCATCTGTCTTTCTTTCCTCACTCTCTGTCTCTCCCCTGCTGGAATCCCCACCCACCCCAGATTCATGTTACCAGCTGTAACGTGGGCTCCAGCTTCCCCACCAATGCTTACAGGTGAGTTCAGGGAAAGGAAGCCGTTGTCAAGGACTCTCAGTTTAAAAAAAGGGGAGCGCCCCGAGACATTCCTGGATAATGCTGCCTAGATATTGGCAAAGGTCAGTGCTTTAGAAACCTTAACAGTCTTTAAAATACATGTTATTTATTAACTTTGTAATTATATTATAACTGACTAGAGTGCCCAGAGTCAGAAAGACCTGAGTTCAAATTTTACCTGAGAGACTTCCTAGCTGTGATCCTGGCCAAATCATTTAACCCTGTTTGCCTCAGTTTCTTCACCTGTCAAATGAACTGGAGTGGGAAATGCCAAACCACTCCAGGATGGCTTCCAAGAAAAACCCAAATGGGATCCCAAAGAATTGGATACAACTGAGAAAACTAAACAACAAAACCAACATCATATATTAACATTAGAATACATGAATGATGACGTTTGTCCTTCATTCTCAAAGAAGACCATGACATGAGGTGCGGTGATGCTATGACAAGCACATGAATTGGATTGGGGGGGGGGGGGGGCTGTGCTAACTTACCAGCCTCACTTTCTTCTCCAGAGTCATCTGAATCCAGGGGTCAGATCCATCAGACTACAACGTTGTAAGCCAATGGTGCTTTATTTCCCATTTCTATCTCTTTAAGGTTTGTAGAACAATTAAAAAATACCTCAGTTGATCCTCATAAAAACCTGGAAAGTCAGTGCTGTCATTTTTATCCCCATTTTACAGAAAAGGAAAGTGAGGGTGAGAGAAAATACCTACATTCCTGCAGCTAGGAAATGATTGAGTCAAAATTTGAACCCAAGTCATTCTAAGGTCAAATTCAGTACTAAATCTGCCACCTAGTGGCCCAACTGGCTTTCTTGTATGTGATATTTGTTGTTCCGTCATTTCAGTTCTGTCCAACTCTTCGTGACTTTCATGACCATAAAGTTTTCTTGGCAAAGATACTTGGCAAAAATATGCAGCTTCTCCAGAGGCAAACCTGCTAAGTGGCTTAATATGCAGAACAGAGGGATAGGTCCTGGTCCTGGGAATTCCAAGATAAAGACACTTCCTCTACCAATGCTAGGCAGCACTTTTCCACAATTTCTAGTCTTAGCTGTCCAGAACACTGAAATATTTATGTGTCTTGTGCAGATTTCCCCACTTAATATATTTTAGAGGTAGGCTTAAACTGAGGTCTTCTTGGCTTCGAAATCATCTCTATAGCCATTACATTCATGGTTTTCGCCTTTTTTACCTTTCTTCATTCTAGCCCAGACTGGGCTAAGGGGTAGTTCCACCTATCCAATCACCTTTTTATTCTTTCTCTCTTTCCTTCTTTGTTGGGAGCCAGGGTCTCTAAGCTGCTTGACACAGTCACAGCAAGAAGACTCAAGGTGGTCACACCACCTGATGGAACAATATTTCCTTCTTCAATATATATAGGGATTCCATGCATACCAATATTTTTAAGTCTATTATTGATTGCAATACTTACCCAAATAGTGGAATGACTATAAAGGAAGGATTTCAGAAAAATTCCTTGAACAAAACAGATTGTAAACTGTCCAAATTTAAAAGGACTGCCTCTCCCTGAGGCATACAAAAGGCTTCAACATTATGAAATCTCTGGAAAACCCAATACTAGGAATTCCAGGGAGATGTCAGAATATATACAGGGAAAACAGATACAAGATGGGTCAGATAGAATTCCAGGGAAATTAATAGTTTTGCCCCCCTTACCATACACAGGAATATATGAAAAAGAAAATAGTTAGTACAGGTGACTGATATGTGAACTCCAGCAGTCTTAGTTTCATGGGAAAGAATAAAAAAAGTCACAGAAACCATGATTTCTACCAACAAGGCCTGAAAGAAAAATTGGTTATTGTAAGAGTTAACGGATGGGTGGACAAGCATAAAGACCCTCACTATAGATTGTTAAGGGAGTGTATCAAAGAACATTACTTACAAAAAATATAAAAAACTTTCCATTAAAAGAATTGCTTAATTAATAATTTTAAATGAATTAACAATTATACAATGTAGTAATAAATAAGGTAACAGACAGGTTGAGGTCATCATGGTCTGAGTGGGGATAAGAAATCAATTAACTATATGATTATTAATTAAACTTGTAATCACATGATTAAAACTTGTAACCACATGAATTATATGATTGATGATGAAAATTGTACACTTTCGTAACCAAGGAAATGATCTTAGCTTGCTTGAAACATACATGATTCTGAGACTATAAAAATAAATCCAAGCAGCTGACAGTCAGTCAACCTGCTCCTGCCTTTACCCCTGTGTTGACTCAACTCATTTCACCAACTCTATCCCTCCTGTCAGGTTCCAAGGACCCCGCAGAGGCTGAACCCCTGCACTTCTTCCTATCATTCTTCTCTTTCTCCCTCCATTCCTTCCCTTCTTTACTTTTTATTTCTTCCCTTCTCTCCTCTCCCCCTTACCTCTCAGAATTCTCACTTGTTTGAGTCTTCACTAAAAACTTGACTAATATACCACCACTCCCCTTGCCCCAAAAGTGTCCAAAAATCTGTCGGAAAATAGATTTGTAATATGTTAAAATATTGTATTGCTTTTTGTCTTCATTTTAGTTTCACAATTGCCAAATTATTACAGTATTATTAAGGATATGTCTGTTTATAAATATGCAGATAAAATATATGAAAACTAAAACAAGATTTGTTTGATCAAAATATATTTTCCCATTGAATATATTGTTTTCAAGGCTGCAAAAAGTGTACAATTATGGGGGGCAGTTAGGTGGCGCAGTGGACAGAGCACCAGCCCTGGAGTCAGAAGGATCTAAATTCAAGTGCAGCCTCAGACACTTAATAATTACCTAGCTGTGTGGCCTTGGACAAGCCACTTAACCCTATTGCCTTGCAAAAACATTAAAAAAAGTGTACAATTGTGAAACAAATTGTAAATAAAAACTTGTATGAATTCTCTCTTCCTCCTTCCCTTCTTCATCTTTTATAGAAATCTGAACTCTTCCCCTTTTCTTCAGATGAGGTCCACCGCTATATAATTGTACCTGCATTTATGGCCAAACTGCAGGTGAGACTGTACCTGGCCTTGTCTATGGTCCCAACACAGTCTCACCCAACTCCAGAGCCGGGGGCAGGGGGGTAGAGATGGAACCCATTGGGTCAGGTTCCCTCTTTCTTTTTTTTTCTTTTTTTTTTTAGGTTTTTGCAAGGCAAACAGGGTTAAGTGGCTTGCCCAAGGCCACACAGCTAGGTAATTATTAAGTGTCTGAGACCAGATTTGAACCCAGGTACTCCTGACTCCAGGGCCGGTGCTTTATCCACTACACCACCTAGCTGCCCCTTGGTTCCCTCTTTCCTTACCATATTGCATTACTGCTAGCTTGTCCCCAAGATTGGAGCAGATTTCAAGCTTCAAGGAAGAGAAATGAGCCTTAGAGCTGAATACATGATTTCCCGCAGCTCTTCCATCTAAGCAAGGTTCCTCCCAAGCCCAGAGCAGACTCACCACCAGTTCCCAACACTTCTTATCTTTGGGAGAGAGGGATGGAACATGTTGCATTAAAAATACCTCCCCCATTGAGCATCAAGATGTGGAGAGACTGATATGTTTCTACCCTTCAGTTTTGGTCAATAAAGCTCTAATAAATATTCTCTCCTTTGAAAAAATAATAAAAATATTATCATAATATATACTAGCTAATATTTAAGGTTTGAAAAGCATTTTCTATATGTTATCTCATTTGATCCTCACAAGAACCCAGCAAGGTGCTATCCCCACTTTATGAAGGCAGTTAGGCGGCCTTGAACTCAGCCTTAGACACTTGACATTAGCTGTGTGATCTTGGGCAAGTCACATAACCCTGACTGCCTCAGGGGTCAGAAGGTCTAGAGAAAGTGGCACCTTTCCTAAAACAGACCAGAATCCTATTTGCCCAGAATGTTCTATCTGTAGACACAAAGCCCTTCCTTGGCTGAGAGAATGGGACACACATCTTCTCCCAGCATAGCAACAAGATTAAAGGGATGACTACTAGGTCTAGACCCCCAAAGAGATCCAAGAAGAAAGAAAAGGTTGCAAATGTACAGAAGTATGTATGGCAACTCTCTCCATATTGGTAAAGAACCAGAAACTGAGTGGGTACCCATCAATTGGGAAATGACTGATCAAATGATGGAATGAATCTGAATGCAATGATTCATTATTATGCTATATAAGAAATAAAGAAAAAATATTTTCAAAAAAGTGGACTCTATGAACTAATGCAAAGTAAAATGAGAACAAGGAGAACAATTTATACAATTACAAAAATATTGTAAAGATAATCAACTCATAAAGACTTAGTAACACTGATCAACTCAATGATCCACCACAGTACCAAAAGACTCATGATGAAATATATTATCCACCTCCAGATATAGAGTTGATGGACTCAGACCTCCGACTGCAGAATATTTTTTTCTTTCTCTTTATTTTTATTTGGATATGACTAATGTGAAAACTTATCTTGCACAGCTATACCGATGTGTAATGTGTTTAGTTTTTTCTTGCTTCCTCTCTGATTAGAAGTGAATTCAGAAATGAAAAAAATTAAATGAAATATTGTCAGAACTGAAAATAAAATTTATTTCATAATTTTTTGATTGTGAAAAATGATTTCAGAAAAACCTGGGAAAACTTGTGTCAATTAATGTAAAATAAATTGAGCAGAATGAGGAGAAGAGTTTGTAAGAATAGGAGTGTAAAGACAAGTGACTTTGAAAGACTCAAAGATCTTTGATGATCACAATGACCAACCTTGATTCCTGAGACCCAATGATAAGATCTGCTTCTCCCCATTCTACCAAGAGGTAGTGACCTGGAGACAGAATGAGATTTATTTTTAGCCATGGTCAATGCAGGAATTTATTTTCCTTGACTATGCATATTTGATACAGAAGTTTGAGGTTTTCTTTTTTTTTTTTGAAGGAAGAATGAGGAAGAAAGAGAAAACAAAGACTCATTAATCAAAAATATTTTTTTTAACAAAGGTGGTGAGGTTGTCCTGGCAGACATCCTTGATAGACTTTTTTAATCACTAAGTTAGTTGTTTTTTGTTGTTCCTAAAAAAACTAGTGATATTTTGATGTTGGAGTCAATGTATAGTGGCTGATCAGACCAATATGAGTTCAGACACCAATAGTCCATAATACATAATACACTGATAAGGATTAGCTGTGGTTGATTTTTTAAAAGAATGGATGGCTTAGAAGAATGAATGTTGAATTTTAGCTATTTATTCATCTAATAAATAATTATTAATGTCCTGATACATAGAGCAGTAAAAAGGAAAGAATCAATACAGACCTGCCTTTAGGCAATATAATCACTAATATTAAAAATGTCTTGCTTCCAATACCTTCTTCTTAGGCTCAGAAACGAAAGGACCCAAGGCCCCTCATGGAGGAGCCTCCCACCAATGGACATAGGTCTACATTTTCATGGCCCATTCCATAAGAAAAGACTCCAGGGCATCAAGGGAAATGAAGCAGAGAAAAATGAATCCTTCATTCTCATTATCCACATCCCATAATGTATCATATGGGCTGGAAAGAATTTTAGAATCTAGAACCTAGAATATCAGATGTGGGAGGGACCTTAGAACAGAGAATGTCAGACCTAGGGGAGAAAGAGACCTTAGAACCACAGAGAGTCAAAGTGGAGAAAATCCTTCGAACATGAAACAGGGAGCATTAGACCTGATGGGGCTTGAATTTGAACCCTAAGAATTCCCTCCAGGACATCCCTCCTTACAAATGGGCAGCCAGTCTCTGTTGAAGCCCATCCAGTTAATGGGGAAGTTCTGACGGCCTATTGTGCTGATATATAAGGAGGGAATAGGTACCTCCCTGGTGTTGTCACACAGGGACATCAGGGAATTACCTAGTGAAGAAACACAGCCCCTACACACACACACACACACACACACACACACACACATTTTCCCTTAGTCTTCACTCCTCCCTGATATCCTAACCATGTAGTGTGTATCATTTATCTATCTTTTTGACTCCCTTTACCAGGGTTTAAGACCTTCCATAAAGAAGACTCCCAATAAATGTTTGTTGAATGATCACCCATCTGCCCCAGAGAATTCTACCTCTTTCCTTGATATTTCTGGACTCTAACCAATCCTGGGGAGATTAGGAATACAGGTACTAATATTTCCAGTTTGTTAGTAAGAAAATAGAAGTGCATAAAACAGGGCAACCCAACCAATAAATGCCTGTGCCTTAGACATCCAATCTATGAAAACCAAGGCTGAGATAGGGATATTCTACCTAAGAACACACAAGTGGCAAAGTATTTAAACCTGGACCCTCTTACAGCTACACAGAACTCTTTTTTGTGAGAGTCCCTTCTGATAAACCAGCCTGAATATAAGCCTCCTGCCTTTGTCTGCCTAGCTCTTTTTCTGTATGTGTGTGTGTGTGTGTGTGTGTGTGTGTGTGTGTCTGTCTGTCTGTCTGTCTGTCTCTGTCTCTCTCCATCTTTCAATCTATTTTACTATCCTACTCCTCCTCTCCCTCTCCCTTTCTCCCTTCTTCATTACCTTCCCACTTTATTTCCTAACCTAATTCCCTCCTCCTTTCTTATACTGAAATTCACTGCTCATCATATGGACAGCCAGACCACCCAATACATGCCCTAGGAGTCATCCTCCAACTTCTCCTTATATTCCATTTTTCCCTATTTTGCAAAGAACCCTGTTGGCTCTATGTAGGTTGAAACTTGCTGGTTCTACATTGAGGGTTTCCAGGAGGAATAAACAAGGTTTCAGGGCCTCGAGTGTAGACTATGGACCAGGACCAAAGTAGTCTAGAATCCAGTCCCCACCAGAAACAAAGCCATCCCCCAGCTCCACTCATAAACAGTCCTCAGTTCTATTAACTTCCGGGGAAATCATTAATGAAGAATCATCAAAGACTGGCCCAAGGGCTGGGCAGAAGGAACAGGATTAGTATACCAAGCACACCTTGAGGTTTATAGGTAACTGAGCAGCTCAGGTCTTAGACTTTGGCACTTCAGGGACAATGCTGAGTGGATGGTCGTGGAGTTAGTTGACTGACCCCAGTGGACTCTGGCTTGTATGTTCTTTACAGAAGCTCAAGTCCTGATCCTTCTTTATTTTCTCAGAGAAGTTTCCCCCGCCCCTTCGTCTCCAATTTAATCACAGAACCACAGAATTATCAAGGTAAAAAGGGCCTTACAACACATCATGGCAGTGCTGTGAGGCACCGTAACAAAAAATGTAACATGAGTGGGTGGGGAACCCAGAATATAAAGAATAGCAGAGACAGGAAGATGCTTAGAGCAGAGAATGGGAATACCAGAGCTGGGAAGGATCTTTGAGCTTAGAACTCAGAATGTCAGAGCTAGGAGGGTCTTTGGAATAGAGAACACAGAATATTACAGCAAGGAAGTTAATCTACACCCAGACAGGAAAAGTGTGGACCAGAGATGAAAAGTAGTTTTCACTGAGGTCACAGAGCCCAAACCAACTGATTTTCCCATGATACCACTTAAGTTTCTACTTAAGTCTTCAAAATTCATTCTTGATAATGAACTGAGCAGGGAAGGCTAGGTGGCACAATGGATAGAGCACCGGCCCTGGAGTCAGGAGGACCTGAGTTCAAATCTGGTCTCAGACACTTAATAATTACCTAGCTGTGTGGCCTTGGGCAAGCCACTTAACTGTTACCATTTGCCTTGCAAAAACCTAAAAAATAAAAATAAAAAAAAAAAAGATAATGAACTGAGCTTACTCTTCCAATTGGTAATAATTAATAACATTTAAAGAAAAGTCTAATTTCTAATTAAAATCAACTTTGAAGTTATTGAAGGAATCTCTTAATGTCCCCTCTATGAGATAAGTATTATTAGACCCATTTTACAAATGAGGAACTTGAGGCTCTTGACTTTGCTTTGACCACATCCCCTAGGGGCAGTGAGTTGAGATTTGGGAGGACTGGATGTGCTGACTAGACAGATTCCCAAATCTTTGATTTTGACCTTGGAAGAGGACTAGGGTGGGGCCTGGGGGATAAAGGGAGAGGTTAGTCACCTCTTAAAAAAAATGCCGTTCTCAGCTAAAAGATGAAAATATCGACCATGTACAAACTTGATTTTTTCCTCACCTGTTTTTTTTCTTTTTAATCTCTAATTTGTTTATCACAAAATGAATTTTCTCATGATTTTTAGTTTGTTTGATTATTAAGTAGATCAAATGAAATAATATACAGTAGTCAATGCTAGTCGTTATTAATGAAACCTGGAAGTAATAGACATCTCTATTTTAAGGTTTGGCAAGTTCAGTGTATGGACACTGGTGGGGACAGGCTGGGCTTGGGGTAGGGGGAGTGAATGGAGCCACAAGTTTAATGATGAGATGAGCTTATTAGAATATTTTAATGAAGGCCATGAAAGAAAGGATGGAAAGAGTCAATTCTGGGGATATATTACTAGTAAGCTGGAGCTTCTATAGTCCTGGACAAGCAGGTGAGGTAGGAAGCCATGTTCCTTACCCTGAAAGATAGAGAGCTGAATTGAAAAGGAAAGTCATGAACTGGAAGAGGAATGAGTTTGTGGAAAGCCCAGTCCCCTCCTAGAAGCAGACTGGTCTTCAGACACAGGAGCGCCTTGTTTGCCACTGACACCTGGTGGTTCTACCATTGATGGAAGTGTCTGAGGCAGGATCTGAACCCAGGTGCAGATGTCAAAGGAACCCCCCACCAATTTGTGTGTGTGTTTGTGTATGTATATATGTATGTATGTACATACGTGTTTTAAGATCCATGTTTGTGTCACAGACTAATAAATAAAGAAAACGAGCACAGCTAAAAGAAAAAGAAGAAAGATAAAAACAAATTCAGGAACTAGTTGAATAACTAATGCCCCCAAAAGAAATCTTTATGATGAGCCCATGAACAAAAGTCTTTAGAAGAGGGCCCCAAGGCTCTGTCTTTACTCCTATATGATTTTTTTTTTAGGTTTTTGCAAGGCAATGGGATTAAGTGGCTTGCCCAAGGCCACACAGCTAGGTAAATTAAGTTTCTGAGACCAGATTTGAACCCAGGTACTCCTGACTCCAGGACTGGTGCTCTATTCACTGTACCACCTAGCCACCCCCCTCCTATATGTTTTAATATAAGTTGCAGGATCATGTTTTTAGACCTGGGAAACAATTTGGAGATCATTTGGGCCAATCCTGTGAAACTCAAAGGCAATGATTTTCCATACATAGGGACCCACAGTTAGCAACTGTCTAACATAGAATTCCAATCCAGGCTTTTGTCTCCAAAGCTGCCATCCACTGAATAGGAGGCATGCATACCATAGCTCCAGGTGATGCAAAACTAGAAGGAAAAATGAATGTGTTTGATTCACCGAGTATTCCCAAATGCCCAAAATATACAGACCGGATAGTGACCACTGACAGGGGACAAGGGGCAAGCAGAAGGGAGTGGGCAAGCAATGATTACAGAATATCTCTCTGAGCCATTGTTGAGAACAAATACAAAATGTCTTTATTTCACAGAAATAAAAGCCATTTCAAAGCAAGAGGCATTAGTATTTGGGACCAAATTTAACCCCACCTGATCAAAGCTCAGCACTGCAGATCCCAAAGTCTCAGATGGATCTCAGAGCAGGATAGTTAAGTGGGTACCAAACTCCAGATTGACCCCTAAGGCCAACTTCAATCTGAGCCCCAGTCCTGGCCCCAAACTGAACCCTAATAAAGAAGATGGGTGAAAGGGTATAAATGGCTTAGAGAAAGGATGACTTATGTTACAGAAAAAGCACAAAACATAGGTGGAGCAGTGGCGATTTCTTCAAGAAATGCCCAGAGAGCCTTTAGAGCTGTTGAAGTCTGCCCAGCAGGGAAGCCAGGAAAGGCTAGGGAGATGGATTGGGAAGGTCACATGGGTGTGCTCCGGATTCCCGGTATATCTTCCATCACATTCTCATTCTCGTAGGCATTTTTGTGTTCACTGGACCTGAAAGGGCAAAGACCAAGAAGCTATTTACATCCACTCCTTCACAAGGACACTGCTCCCACCCTAGCTCCCTCCACACCAGGATTGCAGGAGTTAAATGGTCCCAGGCAGAATCACAGAATGGCAGAGCTGGAAATGATTTAGAAAACATCTTACCCCACCTGCACCCTTCATATGACCGGGGCGGGGGGGACTGAGACCCATGGAAGGGAAAGAATCTGTTCAAGATCACACGGTGTAGATCCAATGGAAGAAGTCAGAATTGGACTCAGCCATATCCCTCCTTCCACCTCCACCTCCCTCCTGTCCATCCCACTTCCAGGCCAAGCATATTACAAGCAAAGACAGCATGACATTGTCAAACTGATTGGGCTTCTGAAGCTAAAACCCAATCAGTTTGCTTGAACATGTGCTCTGGGAACCATTCTTTGACTAATCCTGTCCACCCCCTTACAAGATTCCCTTTCCAACAGTGAACGTTTCTTCTTCCTGAAGCTCCATCCCCTTCCTAAAATACATTCTCCCCTACAACAAATGTTTATCTCCTCACCCAGCCCCAGCCCTTCAATTGAGCTTCTTTCCTCCTCAACATGCTTCTCACTGATTCAACTAAATAATATAATAAACAAAAGGTTAGACATGGGAGTGTGGGAGACATGAGTTCTAATGCTGTCTTTAACAACCTAACTAAATAATCTCTCTCTCTACACCCAAAACCACAGAGTAAACCTTGTCCTTTGGCACGCTGGCCAAACCACCTATAGGTCCCATCTGAGACCAAGGCAAGTATGTCTGCTGGGGTAGATGAGTCTTTATACAGGTATTTGTACCCTCCCTCGTCCATGGCAGGGAAAGTCTGTCCACTGATGGTTTTCTTCAAAGACCCTGTAGGGTCCAAGTCACAATCTAGATCAGCACCAAGATCAGGGCCAGAGTAAGAATCCCAGTTATGGTCAGTGTCAAGGTCAAGATCTGGTTCAGAGAGGGAACCCTAGGGCAAGCTTACCTGAAGCTCAAAGCCATTGGTGAATACCTTCCATCCATCCCTGCCAAGGTTCCATCTGCTTTGCCTCCAACAGACATGACCATCGTCACAGGATCCCTGTTAACAGAATACGCCCCACCAAAGATCAGTGTGTACCAGTCTATCTCATTCATCCCCACAGTGGGGTAAGACCCACATGGAGATGGTGCTTCTCCAGGGTCAGGGAATGTCATGTCTCCTATTCACATTCTCAATTTCTCTCCTGAGCATCTCCTCACCAAGCTGGGTATAATGGACTTGCAAATATTGTCACAACTCTTGGTGGACTTGCACTGTTTCTCTGGGGTAGTTTCTTTGCAATACAATTGCTGAACCCGTCCTTCCTTCCCATTTTTACAACTGTCTAAGAGGCACCTTCCTGATCACCAGTTTGCAGGAGGTTATGTGATTCCCTCAAGACCTAGACTATCAGCTCAGGTCCTCAGTATTGGGGTGTGTGTGTGTGTGTGTGTGTGTGTGTGTGTGTGTGTGTGTGTGTGGCAGAATTATACTTATTGTGAGTTTTCAAGGTAAAGGATGAGACCCTGAGGACCAAACCTTGAAGGAACCTCAAAGACCATCTAATATAACCTTCCCATTTTACAGAGGAGGAAACTCAGACCAGAGTTAGGTGATTTCCTCAAAGTAGTAAGGGCAGGATTTGACCCCAAGTTCTTAGACAGGAAATCCAGTGTTCTTACAATTGGGATTTACTTGACATGTCTCCTAACCAGTTTCCCATGCTCAGCAGTAGCATCAGGAAGAAGGGGACTCCTCAGGCCAAAAAATTAAAGCTCGATGGGAAAAGTCCTGAATTTCTAAGACTTTGGATAATAGAATCAGACTCCAAAAAATTCTCCAAAGGCTGTAATATTGGGCTTACTCTCATTAGATGAAATTTAGTAGGGATGAATTTTTGAGCTAAAAAAAGAGAAAACAATTTTACAACCACTCAGCAGCAAGTATGAAAAAAGATCTAGAGAGCTCAATGCATTGACAAGATCAATGTGAATATATAACTAATTTTTTTAAATTTGACTTGAAAGAAAGGATGTGGTCTGAAAAAAGGGGGTGATGAGGTCTCTGTCCTTTACCCTAGTCTGACCTCATCTTTCATCTTGCGTTTACCTCCAGGTTCCACCTTTCCGGGGGGACATTAATCAGCAAGGTCTGGAAGAAGCTGACAAGAATAATGAAGAGTTTCAAGCTAATGCTTTGTGAGGGCCAACTGAGGGAACTGGGAGTGTGCAAGTGGAAGGCTTAATGGGAATGAAATAGGGCTTTGCACTTTAATTCATCAAAGCAATATAAAAAACAAAGTGAGGAGGGGTGGCTAGGTGGCACAGTGGATAGAGCATGGGCCCTGGAGTCAGGAGTACCAGAATTCAAATCCAGCCTCAGACACTTAATAATTACCTAGCTGTGTGGCCTTGGGCAAGCCACTTAACCCCATTTGCCTTCCAAAATTCTAAAAAAAAAAAAAGTGAGGGACACTGATTCAAGAGAGTTTCCTCACCAAAAATTCCTTATCCCATGAAATCACAGTTCCCAATTAGGGAAGAAATGTGCAAAGTTCTATAAATGAGAGGGTTGGAGTAGATGGCTTCCACTGCCCTTAGCAACCATTAACTTCTTCACTGGGCAATCCCAAAAGCATCTGAAGTGTTATCATCTAGAAGAGAATTGGATTTGTCCTGCTTGGTTCAAACAGAACCAGAACCAATGGAGGAACTTAGAGAGGTGTCCATTTAGGTCTGCAATAGGTTCCTAACAAAGAAAGATGCCCCAGAGTGGAAGGGGCTTCCTCAAAAGGTGGTGAGTTCTCTGTCACTGGAGTTATTCAGGCAGAGGCTAAACATGAAAGTATTGGAGATATTGTCAAGGAATTCTTTTATAAGTATGAACAAAACTAGGTGGTTACTAATATTCTGAGATTCTGTGGAGTCAGATGATGCGAAGTTGAATCCCAAGATTCTGGTGCTATGTGATCTGGCTAGGTGAGGTCACAGAACCTCTCTGAATGCATTGCCCTCATCCCATCTCTGAATGGAGTCTAAGGGCAATTGAGGAGGATGTGTTCTAGAGTAGAAAGTAATAATAAAAAGTTTTCTCTATCCTTAACCAATAAATCAATGATTTCGCAGGGGCTATGCTAGAGACTAGGGATACAAAAGCAAAAACTTGAGTCCTATCAGGAAAGATAACTTGAGTTTGTGTATGTGTGCACAGAATCAACACAAAATGAATACAAAGGGGTTTGGGGAGAGACCAGATAGCTGAGGAAATCAGGAAAGATTTCCAGTGGAAGGTGATGTTCAAACTGAATCTTGAAGAAATTATCTGAGTCCATGAGGTACAGGAGAGGAGAGGTATTTCAGGCATAAGGGGAAGAAGCCATGTCAAGTCATAGAGATGAGATCTGGAATGGCATATTGGAAGAAGAGCAAGAAGGCAGGTCTGCTTAGATTGTAGAGCTTAAGAAAAGCTTTAAAAGTCTCTTGAAGGAATTTATATTTTATGCCAGGGAGTCACAAGAATTCATGAAGTGGGGGAGTGCCATGATCAGATCTGTACTTAAAAATAATCACTTGGCTACTGTGTGAATGACGCATTGGAGCTGAAAGATCTTTGAGGTAGGGAGACCAATTGAGAGGCAATAGTTCAGGACAGAGGGAATGAGGTCCTGAAATAGTCAATGTTTGAGTGGAGAGAAGGGATCAAATTGCAGAATTGTGGTGGATGTAGACATTAGCAAAACCTGACATCTGACTGAAAGAGTGAAAGAGAGTAAGATGGTTTTAGCTCCCTACCTTCCTGAGATTCTGTTAAATGTTCCTATAACTCAATTCTGTTACCAGTCCAAGCTCCTCACCAGGCCAACAAAGGATTGAGGTCACTGTGGGAGATTTTACACAAAACTCGAGCATGAGGATGATGAAACAAAGGAAGAAGGGAAAGGGAGGAGAGATGTTGGGGGAAGAAGAACCAGAAAAAGAAAAGTAGAAGAAGGAAAAAAAGAAACAAGAAAAGGCAAGAAAAGGTTAGGAGGGAAGAGAAAGGAGGACAAAGAAACAAGTGCAGAGGAAGCAAAAGAACAGAAGAAGAGAGGGCAAAAGAGGAGGAAAAAGTAAGGAGGAGAAGCAGAAGGGAGGGGAGGAGGTTGAAGAAAGTGGAAGGGGGCAGAAAAGGTAGAGTTTCTCCTTCCTTCAGAATCCCAAAAGGGTTAAAGATCTTGGCACTTGTCTATCAAATTTGCCTATCAAACACTTCTCATTACACAAGTTGGGGCCCAACCTTATTCAGACATCACTCTCCCGCTCACCTCCCCCATTTGACTGAATACATTAGACTGGGAGCACAGCAGGGAAGACTGACTACTTCAGAGGGCCATAGCCCATCCCATGGAGAGGGAAGCTATAACAATGATAATAATAATGACCCTCTCCATGTAATAATACTCTTACACGCAACAATTTCCCAAGTACTTATTCTTTCTTTCCTAAAATGCTGACAAAGCCCTTGTGAGGCAGCTTTAACTCCATTTTACAAATTAGGGAACTGAAGTTCAGAGAGGGAAGTGACTTGCCCAAGGTCATGAAATAAACCAGTCCCTCACCTGGATAAGAACCCCAGTCCAGTGACACCTAACTCATGAATCTCACTCCACCAAATCATATTGCCTCCCTAAGACAGAAGAGAGGAACACAAGAGAGGTCATAGGGAAGAGAGGTACCAAAAGTGTCACTTACAGATCCTCCTGGCACCAGAAGTGATTAACAGCAAAAGCTATGGCCACAAGGGCCAGAAATACAGCCACAGCGATCAAGCCCTGCATCCATGGCTCCAGATTCCCCAGACCTAGGGAAAAAGAAAATGAGAGAGGAGGATGCAGGACTTCATCTTACAGAAAAAAAAAAAGCTGGGGTCCAAGGTGATCACAAGCTTTGGCAGCTGGATTAGAACAAAGCACTGAATCGAAGAAGGGAAGATATAATAATTATAAATGTAACATCTTACATTTGGGTTTAAAACATAATTCTCACAAGAAATACAAAACAGGAAAGCAAAAGCTATAGAATAGTTCATCTGGAAAAGATCAGAGGGTCTTGGTGGACTGCATGCTCAAAATGAATATGACATGGCAGCGGGTCACTGCTGAAATATCAAGTACCCCTTATGTATTAGACTTGGATTAAGCATGTACAAAACTTCTCAAGAAGATGACAGTCTTGAGGGAGACAAGTTCTATTCAAGATAATTCGGAAATAAATAAAAGCAAGGCACCGGAATTAGGACAGATCGAGAAAGATTTCCTATAGAAGGTGACAGTTGAAGGAAGGCAGGAAACTAGGAGACCAGATATCAGGAGGGAGAGAATTCTTTTTTTTTAATGGAAAGGGAGGAGAAAGACACCCCTCCACTCACACCTAATTCACCACTGGAAGTCTTTCTTGACCTAACCTAAAGCCTTCCTGCTGTTTTTGCTTCCATTTTTCATGTTATGTATTACAGCTTAGGGAAAAAACTAGTGAAGGGAGGTCCCTGGGTCAGGGGAGTCCCTCCCTTATCTGACTTGATAGGACAGTGAGTACAAGGCTATTTGGGGATAACCATCCTTCTTCAACATGCCCAAGGCCAAAGTCACCATGTTATCAAGGTATGGTTGGCAACATTGTCTCAGGGCACTGTTTTCCTGACAGAAACCTGTGGGGTAAAATAGGAAGTCTCTGGCTTTGATAGATCTGGGGAATGTGTCGATTTTGAAGTCTTCTTTTCCCTCGTTTAGCTACAAGTGTCCTCTGCCCTTCTTCCTCCCCCACAAAAAAAAAATCTATTCATGGCTTCATAACTTCAGGCCTCATGCTAGGCTGTCCCTTCTTTCTCCAAGGAAAGACTGGGGAAGCCAACCCCCTAAAATAATGCTTACTATTATCCTTTAGTAGAAAGAACATCCTTGGACTGCTGCTGAATCACCCTAAGGAAGAATCATCTCCCTTGGAATGCCTTCCCTTTCTCCCCTTTAAAATGATGGTAATGGGGCAGCTAGGTGGCACAATGGATAGAGCACCAGCCCTGGAGTTAGGAGGACCTGAGTTCAAATCCGACCTCAGACACTTAATAATTGCCTAGCTTTGTGGCCTTGGACAAGCCACTTAATCCCATTGCCTTGCAAAGAAAAGAAAAGAAAAGAAAAGAAAAGAAAAGAAAAGAAAAGAAAAGAAAAGAAAAGAAAAGAAAAGAAAAGAAAAGAAAAGAAAAGAAAAGAAAAGAAAAGAAAACTACCACTGCATATAATTGGAAAAAATAAATAAAATATTTAATAAGAAATCTATTTCGTTGTCTCTAAAATGAAAGTGGAACAAATTTATGTCTGAAACCCCTGCCAGCCCTAACATTTACTATGTTACATTCTCAAAGCCCTCTTGGTAATAACTTTCTATGTTCTAAGATCATAGGATCATAAGGGTAGAACTGAGAAGGACCCCAGAGGCCATGTAATCAATTTTACAGATGAAGAAAATGAGGCTCAGAAAAGTTAAGCAACTTCTAAGTATACATAGACAGTAAATGGAAGAGGTAGGATTTTGACCTAGGATCTGAGTCTCTGATCCCAGAGGGCAGCTAAATGTCACCAGAATGCACAGAGCACTGAGCCTGGAGTCAGAAAGACTCATCTTTCTGGGTTCAAATCCAGCCTCAAACACTTCCTAGCCGTGTGACCCTGGATAAGTTTCTTCACCCTATTTGCCTCAGTTTCCTCCTCTGTAAAGAGCTAGAGATGGAAATGACAAACCACTTCAGTATCTCTGCCAAGAAAACCTCAAATGGAGTCACAAAGAAAAATGATTGAGCAACAACAACCTCTAACCCCAAAGCCATTGGGGGTCTTTCAATTGTATCTGGATCCCTCCTTGAGGTCCTTGCAAGTTCTGCCATTCTCTGTTCTGTGTTCTCGGACCCTTCACTGCTCTGATATTCCATTATCTCCCTCAGTCTCCACTTTAAACCCCCTCTCCTCCTCCCACCAGCATCACTGGCACTTCTCTATACTCTGACACACTGGCTCCCTCTGCAACAAAGGACCCACCTCTCAAGAGCTCTAGGAGATCGATGGTCTAAATGCTGTTAGCCTCCCTTTTTCAATTGAAAAAAAGTTGACCCCTCAGATTACAGGAGTCCTTTGTTCAAGAACATATGGCTAGCAAGTGCTCATTTCACAGGGGGTGATGGTTGGAAGCCCCACTCTCTCCCTTGTTTGCCTCAGGAGGAAACTAAGCCCAGAGAAGGAAAGGGTTCAATGTCACATCAGCAATCTGTAGTACAGTTACTCAATCTCTCAATTTTCAGTCCAGCTCTTTCTGCTCTGATTCCAATCCACCCCAAAGTCAAACATAACAGTATGATCCCCTAAGGACAGGAATCTAGAGACGAGAGAGAATCTAAGGTCATTTTCCTTGAGTAATATGATTACCTCCTCACTGTGCAAAGTCCTTTCCCAGTCTACCCTAGAATTGACCATTTTACCCCATCCTCCATCTATAAACATCTGTTGTAATAATATGTCAGTCACCCATCCTTGCCACTAATCTGGTACCTTCTGAGGTAAATTCAGATTTGGATGCTTAATTAATACTGTTAGACTCATTTCATAGATGGGGAAACTGAATCACAAAAGAGCTGAGACATTCTTGCCCTGAAGTCTCTCCCGGGTCTGACATAATATGACCATAGGTTGAACTAGATACCTCTGAGATTTCATCCAGCTCTGAGGATGTGATTGTATGACCAAAGGGATCTATTTCCCCTAACTTGAAGGGGGTATAACCCTCGTTTCCATTCTTGACTTTGAAATGAGTGGAAGACCAGGTAGGGATTGAAAGGAAAGAGCATGAACCCCTATATCCAAAGTCCTAAAGAAAATCCGGCATCTCATAGAACCCTAAGTCAAAGGAATGGCAGAGTTGGAGGTGGGCTGGAGAAGAGAAAGGGACTAAGAGAGGATCTATAGATCAGAGAAGAGAGATCAGCACTAGAAGAACTCTGAGATCCTAGAGCAGGGAATGTCAGAGCTGGGAGGGCTCTGAGAATACAGAACACGGCAAGTCAGGACCAGAAGAAATGCTAGAAAAAAGTGCCTTCTTAGGGCAGAGCATCCTACGACATTATGTCAGGCTTGGGAGAGACCTCAAAAATCCTCTCATGTAACCCCATCATTTATTAAATGGGGAAACTGAGGGGCAGCTAGGCCCTGGAGTCAGGAGAACCTGGGTTCAAATCCGGACTCAGACACTTAATAATAACCTAGCTGTGTGGCCTTGGGCAAGCCACTTAACCCCATTTGCCTTGCAAAAACCTTAAAAAAAAAAAACAAAAATAAATAAATAAATGGGGAAACTGAGGCCCATAAAGGGGAAGTGAGAAGCCCAAATTGTCCCAGAAAGCCAGTGATCAGACCAATAGCACTGCCCAGGTCTTGTGACTCCTAGACTGGTATTCTTTCCCAGGACAAGATTGTCTCGGTTTCAGTACAGAACTGTTTACCTGAGAATCCAGTCTATTAACCAGAATCTGGCACTGACCCTACCTTGGGGAACTGACTTTCCAGGAAAACCTCCAGCCCCACCCCACCCCAAGATAACCCCAAGGTTACCTTGTTGACAGGTGACAGGTTCTGCCGCCACAAGCAGGCAGAGGAAGACTAATTCAAGGGTTTCCATGTCTGGACGAGCGGGCAAACAAAGTTCCTTCCTTACTCTCCCCTCTGCTCCCTGTAGCAGAAGTTCCTCTCTGGCCTCTGTGGCAGAAACTCGTCCTGGGCTGGGCCCCCAGGTGGGGACCTAGAGGACCCGCCCTCCCCAGCTCTGACAATGAGATGGTGGGTCAGCAACTCCTCCTGCCCCACCTCTCCTAACTGGGCCAGCCTCTTCCCAACCAGCCCCACCTACCACTGGCACTAAGCCCTGGTCTGGCTGGGCCTGGTCTGGGAACCTTCTGCTCATTCTTCAGACCTCTGGGAGAGGGACAGGAAAAGGTGGGGAAAGAGAAAGAGGCAGTTCTGGAGACCTTGGGGATGTTGATTCTATGTGCCCCCCCCCCAGGGCCCCTAATCTCTATGTCCTGAGCTCCCCATTGCCTCCCAGGCCTCCTGGTCTGCCCCTCCCCCTGACAGCTCCCTGGGGAGGCCAGAGCTGGGCTGGCTGAGATCACAGATTGCAAAATGAGAGGTCTCTCCCGAAGAACTGGTTGTATATAATGACTGACAGAGAACCAGGAACTGGTACCATGCCCAGCCCAACCCGAGAAACAGACAAGGTGTGGAGGATTTGTGAAGTCAGGGAAAAGCCAGGGGAATCCTCCTGTCTTCAGGTCTGCCCAGCCCCACCTGGAAAACAATGGTCAGCTCTGAGAAGCACATCCAGGAAGTCTCCTGAGCCCTTGGAGGTGACCAGAGGGAGAAGGGATCAAGCTCCATGACAAGCACTTTACAAATATTATCTCATCTGATCCTAACAACAACCTTGGGTCCTGTTAATACTCCCATTGTACACACAGGTGAGGAGACTGAGGTAGAGTGACCTACCTAAGGATTGTCTAAGGTCACATTTGAACTCAGGTCTTCCTGATGCCAGAGAGGTCAACCAGAGTGAGGAGGGGGCTAGAGATGATAACACTGGAAGATAAGTGAAGTACATGGGAGGAGATAGTAAATGTCTGAGGCCAGTTTCTTCCTCTGGGGGTCTTCCACAGGAGTCCTCTCCTGACCTTAAATGACCTTAGCTCCCCATTGGATTTGAAGCCAAAAGTTCCCACTTCTGGCCCCTGGATCCTCACATTCAGATCATGTCATTATAGGTGTTGTCTAAACCTGTGAATATTGTCTGCAGCCATCCTTAAAGGGTTCTAAATAGTGGAAGTAGCTCCTATTTCTTTAGGTATTCAAACTGATGAAGCCCCCTCCTCACAGCCAATGTACGAGTGTGGAAAGGGATTACTTCTCCTATTTCACAGATGCAGCAACTGAGATTTACAGTAATAAAGTGACCCAGAGCCACAGAATCACAAACCTGCCAATGCTGAATAAGAAACCCTTTGTAGACTATCTCCTACATAGTCACCTAACCCAGACTTGGAGATGTCCAATGCGGGTGGGCTCCCTTCCTCCCAAAGCAGCCACACCAATGTAGAACAGCTCTCATTCTGAGGAAACTTCTTACATTCAATTCTTTCTGACTGCCGCCTAGCTCTCCTGGTTCTTCCTTCTAAGGGAAGCCAAGCAGAACAAGTCTAATACTTCTGAGTTGTAGACCTTCAGACTCAAGAACGCAGTGTTCCCATCCCACTCCCAACCCATGTCTTTTCTCCAGACTAAGCATGCCCAGTTCCTTCAAGTGAGGAACATTCTGGCCCATCCCCATCCTAATTTCTCTTCTGAATGCTTTCCAGCTCATCAACTCTTATCCTTCCTAAACAAAGACAGTATTCCAGATGTGATCTGCCCAAGGTAGAGTGATGAGATACTAGAAAGCCCTAGCTCTGAACACTATCCCTCCTGGCTCCAGTCCCAATGATCACTACTGTAAGGCCTCTGAACAGCCATCTCCAGGACAGATTGTTCTGGGAGCCAGCCACACCCTCCTCCTCCCCTTACAATCACCTTCCACCTCTCCCAAGATGACCACCTCACCTTCCCAAACTCTCTCCCTCTCTCTGTGACATTTCTCCAGTTCTAGCTCCTCCTATTTCTCTCTCCCTCCAGCAACATGCCTGTCCTAAACTCACACCCAACCGTCTAACTATCCCTTGGTCTGAATCTCTGGCCCTAAAACAAATTAAGAGCTTCCAAAGTCCAACACCCGTAGTATCTAGCACAGAGCTACCATCAGTACACAAGAGCAGGCCAACAGAGCTTTGAATCCTCTCTTTTCTCTCTATAAACTCTTATTTGATGACTCATCTGCTCCTATGATTTAAAATATGATCTCTGGACCATGTTCTAAGCCTAGAAGGAAGCTAGGGATTCTAAAAGTGGATGTAGGAAGGAGAACATTCCAGACATAGAACCTAAACAAAAGCATAGACAGGAGATGGAATGGAATGTCTAGGAATCACTGCAAGGAGCTGAGTGTGGTAGAAAAGTAGAAGAAAAAATGAAAATCAGTTAAGTCTACATCAGTAGACAAGAACCAGTTTGTAAAGGTTTTAAGTGACAGCCTAAGAAGTTTACATTTCATCTTAGAGGTAATAGGGAGTCATTGAAAATTCTTGAAGAAAGGAGCAATATGGTCAGTCTTGGGCTATTAGGAGATTATTTTTTGGTAGCTGTGTGGATGGATGCCTGAAAGTCAACTTTCCAATGAGGTTATTGCAATTATCTAGGGAAGAGGTAATGAGAAATTGAGTAGCAGCATGACAGCTGTGGAGGTGGAGAGAAGGGGAAAGAGGTAAGAGAGTGGCGGTAGAATTACCAAGACTCAGTAGTCAATTGGATGTGGTGGGAGAAGAAGAAGAAAGCATAGAATGTGCTGATAAGGCAGGGGACCTGGGGGAAGTGGCAGGACAGTGAGGCCCTCAACAGATAGAATTCTGGGAAAGGACTGGACTTGGCAGAAGGCTAATGAGTTCATTTGAGACATATTGAGTTTGAGATGCTTGGGGAACATTTAATTAGAGATGTCCGTCGATCAGTTGGTGTTTCTGGAATGGGGCTTAGCAGAGTCTAAAGCTGGTCACATAGCTTTGGAAGTCATCTGGATACCGATGGCAAGAGAACCCATAGAAACTGATAAGATCTCCAAGAGTGCGTGTAGAGACTAAGGGAAAGTGGGAGTGGGACAAAGACTTGTAAGCGTCTCAATTAGGAATGATGATCCCACAAAGTATAAACTTCCCTATATAACTCTGAAAAAGCCAACCTCTGCCTCAGTTTTCTCAACTGAAAATGGTGATAACAGCATTCACCTCAAAGGGCGGTTGTGAAGAGCAAATGAGACAATATTTGTAATGCTCTTACTACAATGAAAGCCATATAGTCATATAGATTGCATGAGTACGCAGTCAGAGAGGTGGAAAACAAGGAAAGAGAAATAAAAACTCAAAAAGAAAAACATATCCAGGAGGAGAAATCCAGAATATCCAGAAATCACCTCTTCTTCATGCAGCTCTCTCCTGTCCTTACAATAAAATGCAGACCCCTTAACTTGGCATTCAAGTCCTCTCCCAGTTTGACTCCCATCCGCCTTTCTGGGCTTACCATTTTCCTTCAAGCATAGTATATGCTCATCAGGGATGTGCTGGAACCACTTTGACCTTTCAAGAGCTGATTGTTAAAGTTTCAGCAAGAAAATTTACACCTTGAAAATTAGCAAACATTATATATGAAGGCTTGTTGTTTTGTTGAATGTCTAGACTTAAAGTGATGGATAAAATTTTAATAATACAGATTAAATTTAAAAGTTTGTTATGTATAGGGCAGCTAGGTGGTGCAGTGGATAGAGAACCAGCCCTGGATTTAGGAGGACCTGAGTTCAAATCTGTCCTCAGACACTTAATAATTGCCTAGTTGTGTGACCTTGGGCAAGTCACTTAACCCCATTGCCTTACATAAATTTTTTAAAAGTGTGTTGTACATACATTTTTGGAGAGAGCTGATTGTTTACCAAAACACACCTGGTTTCAGCCAAACTAAATATCCAACAGTACTTTCCCATCTCTCATGCAAAATTCCAACTTTCCCCATCTTTGTTTATTCGCCATCTCATTCTGTCCTTTACACCACTGTTCAGATAACATTCACTGATTCTCATCTTTCCCACAATCCCACAAGTGCTGCATTTCTTTTCTTGCTATATCTGAAAATTAAACATCCCTTTGAAAAAATTAGTGGATACTAATTGGTTACATGGAACTCAGTGATTTAATCAGTGAGTTAAAAGTCTGGGAGAGGGGAACACACATGAAGGGAGTTGACATTAGAGAAGAGATTTTCCCCAATCCCTCAGGCATACCCTTAAAAGACTGACTCAGGGAGTCCATGTAGTCAGACCCTCTCTTACAGAGTGAACTCTTAAGTATCACAACACAAGATATATAGTGACCATGGAAGGGAACTTCATGGGGAAGGCATTCCCAGTTTGGGGATGGTGAAAGGTCTTCTACAGAAGATGGAATTTGAGTGATATTTGAAGGAGGCCATGGAAGCCAGAGGTGGAGATAAGACATAGAGGGACCTTGAATCAGTCCAGCAAGACTCTAAGGTCTTAGCCTTTCCCTAAATTCTTGTACTGTTCCTAGCCTTCAGGGCTCTGCTAAGAAGCCAGAGAAGGGAAAATACAGACTGGAGGTAAACCCTCAGTAAACCCTTCCTTAGAGGCTTGGGAAGTGTTCGCTTTAGGAAATATGATATTTATCCCTCATTCTCGAAGACACCATGACATCAGGTGAGGTGGTGCCATGACTGTGAATTGGATTTGAGTGGGGGGGGGGGGGTGCTGTGTAAAGTCACCAGCTTCACTTCTTCACTTACTTTCTTCTGCAGCCATCTGGGTCCAGTGGCCAGATATGAATCAGGACAATTAGAGATAGCCCTGGATTTGAGGCAACCAGGGTTAAATGACTTGCCTATGGTCACACAAGGCCTAATAACCTCTTCACCACTTTGATGCTTAGCTTATGCCTTTGTTAATTATTTTATTTTTTGAAGAAATCTTACTCAAAGGTCAAGGACTCCTCCAGTATCCAGGCTATCACCAGACATCCTGTTTCCTATCAATCAGATCATGGAGTGAATTGATTCTGGAAATGATAAGTGAGAAAGATGTCTTTGGCACAATATACCTCACACTATTTTAAACATAATGTTCTGTCATGCCACCATTAACTTGGTTGGCACTATCTTCTTTGAAATTCAAAGAACAACTATTATTATTATCTTTGATTTTACTATGATGTTATCTGCTTTGTTCTAGCTTGGTCAGGGATATGCAATGAAAATGGGGGTTCCTAGGCAAGGGATGGAGATCACCCATTTACCCTTCAGCTCCAAAGATCTGGGATTGAGCAACTGGAACCCAAGGTACTATAGACTGCAAATTCCTTGAGATCAAGAACTATGACCTTTTTCATTGTTCTCTTTCCAGCATTGAATATAGGGTAGGCAGACTGTAGGAGCCTAATAAATATTGCTCAAACCCAATGGCAACAAAAATCTCTTTGAAGCAATACTTAATGACTCAAGGGCCCTAATCTCCAAGTGTCTCCCAGCCCTACCTTTAAAGAGCCTTTGTTATAAAAAGGGGAGGCCCCAGGGAGCCCTGTTGATAGAGAGAAGAAAGGGGAGAGCCTAACCATGGAATCAGTCTTTTCCCAAGGAATTTACAAGAAAAACCATGGAGCTGTTGACTTCAGTTACTTTTCCAACTGGGGCAGGGGCAGCTAGGTGGTGCCGTGGATAGAGCACAGGCCTCAAATCCAGCCTCAGACACTTATTAATTACCTAGCTGTGTGGCCTTGGGCAAGCCACTTAACTCCATTTGCCTTGCAAAATCCTTAAAAAAAAAAAAAAAAAAGAATTGGGGCAGGAGCAAGAGATGCAACCTTCCCATATTAAGTTGGTATTCTGTGTCTAAGGGGCCTGACTTTAGTGGTTCCATCCCTATAAGGACTCTCCCTTCCTCCTCCTTCCTTAGAGGGGAAGAAGAGGGATGGAGAAATCCTTGAAAGCTGGACTAGTGATACTCAATGATAATCATACCCACCTTAATCCAGTTCTGGCAGAAAAGATTGGTTTCCCTGATGTCTCAGCTCAATGCTGAAAACTAATGCTACCCATACCCACCATCCAGGGGACGGCTGATCCCCTGGAATTCCCAGAAGGTAGGCCTCGCCCAAGTCTGTAGACATAGGCGATCAAAGGAGATCAACTGAATCAATGGGGCTAAAAAGATCCTAATGATTCACACAAGTCTGGTTCAACAGGGCTTGGACTTGAAGCAGGGATTAGGGGGAGAGCTAGACTCTTGGGAATTGGTAGGATTTAGAACTAGTAGTGACCAGAAAGAAGAACTAGAGAAAGGAAGTAACTTGCCCAAGGTCACACAAGTAAACCCAAAATCAACCTTAAATCAACTCTTTTCTATAGAATCATATTACCTCCCTTATGAAGATTTTCCTTTGATGTCATAAAATCCTGTCTCTACTCCTTTTCCAACCCCCCCCCCCCAGACAAAAGGATCCCAGAGAGTCAGAGATCATGTCTGCCTCTCAGGCTGAAATCTCCTCTCTCCTATACTGGTGAACTCTAAGAGTCTCCATGGGTTGAAAACCTTCAAAGCAGGTCCAGTGGTAAGACCATATGATTGTGCTCCAAAGTTCAAGAAAGGCCCACCTTCACCAGGAATTGCCAAATAAGAGATAAAGTTTTTTTAATCACAGTGACTCAAGGTGACATCTACTTGGGTGTGAAGGAGCCATGTCACCTGCAAAAGTATGGACCCCACACAGAAAAAAAAAATTCAGTCTTATGCAGATTTTTTTTCCCTTTTGGAGAAAACAGACTCAGAAAGGGAAAGTATCTTCCTAGGGTCATACAGCCAGGATTCCAATCCAGGTCTTCCTGTCAAAAGATCAGAGAGTCAGAGCCCAAGCCCCAGCACCATCAAGTGACCTATAGTCACTTTTTAGATAGTCCCCATCACTTACAGCATCAAGCTATGTCCAAGGCTGAATGAGTGCTGGCCTCCCCCCTGTGGCCATACTGAGTAACTGCAAGGGGCCCCCGACTGGGAAACCAGTTCTCCCTCCTTTTCTCCAGGATGAGAGAAGCCTTAGGGATTAGGGAATGAGCCCACCTCCCTCGTTTTACAGATGGGGAAATTGAATCTCATAAAAAAGAAGAGATTGGCCTAATGCCCCCCACTGGATAAGTGACCAGGATTTAATCCTCAGACCATCTATTAATGAGAGCTGACGTTTCTATGGTCTTTCATGTTTACCTTTTTAATAGACAGCCTATCACTTGCCCTTCACACACACCTCAGGTAGTTTGGGGTAGTAGGGGTGACTGCAATTATCATGCTCTTTTTTCATACAGGAAAACTGAATCTCTGAGACGATAAGACATTCTGACACAGTGATAACATCCTGGAATTAAAATCAAGAAAGCCTGTGCTCAAATACAGCCTCTGACACCAGCCAGTCCTGTGACCCTAGGCAAGGCAGTTAACCGTTTTGGCCCTCCTTTTTCTTCTCTCAAAAACTGGGGAGAATAATTAAACTCGGCTAATAAACGTCTGAGGCAAAATTTGAACCCAAGACTCCTTGACTCCCAGTCATGAGAAACTATCTTGCTATTTTGCAGATGAGGAAATAGAGATTCAGATAGTCCAAGAGTTTATGTTAAAGTTCCTTATTGAGTTAATAACAAACCTCCTGATGAAGGAAGTGGGAGAGGGATTTCTTTCCAAGACCTCTTCTGAAGGCTGCTCCAAGCACTCTAGATTTCTGGATTCTTCTATGTTTCAGGGAGAACTCTCAACTTCCATTATAGAAGAATGGATTTCAATCAGGATTGATTTGTCTCAGAGATAGTATAGTATAGTGGGTAGCACTTACTTTGGCCTCAGAAAAAACTGAGTCCAAAGACTCACATGAGGGACCCTGGGCAAGTTCCTCCCCCTTTCAGTGTAAGTGGCAGGAAAGGTGCTATCAATTTCAGTGAAGGAAGGGAGTTTCCACACTGGGTGTCCCTGTGCTGATGAACAGCATTCTGGTGGTCCTAAAGAAGCATTTCTTCTAATGACTTGATCTTTAAGTAGTCTCAAGGTCTTATTCCACCCCTACCTCCCAAAGCTTGGAAACTGCCTGAGGGAAGGAACAAGTGTCTTGGGACATCGTTTGGGAATTGGGAGAGATCTCAAAGGCCAGATACATAACATCATCATTCTACAGATGAAGAAACTGAGGCATACCTAGAGAGGTAAAAGAATTTGCTCAAGGTCCCACAGTGGCAGAAGTTGGGAAGAAAGAGAAAGAGGGAAGAGAAAGTAGAGAAAGAAAGGAGAGAAAGGAAAGAGGAGACAGACAGAAAGACAAAGAGTTTTTTTGGTTCTATCTTCTCTAAATTTTTCATTTGTTTTCTCTGTATCCTAAAGGAGATTGAGAACCAAAGGAAACTTCTTTAGCAAGTGACTTTATCAAAAGGAAGGATGAGAGAAGATTCCTAACAGCCATTGTGGGGAGTGGGCTAGAGAGTAGATCAAGAAAAACGAAAAAGGGATTGCCCTCTAGGAGTGAGGGCCTAATGGAGGTTGGATGATTTCATTTTCTAATGACCCCCTTAAGCAAAATTCTCCTAGAAACTCTAAAAGTGGATGGCGGGGATGATCCAGGATTAGATTTTTGAAAGGAGTGTGTATCTCTAGGACCAGGAGTAAGGAAGTTGCCAGTAGAGGCCAGTGCAAAATTACCTGAGAGGATCTAGGTACTAAGTTTTGAAAGACAGAACAAAGCAGAGGGGATGACCCGGAGCACCTGCAAGTTTTAGCAAAGTCAGAATAGATTTAGGAATGGTGAGTCCCAGGAAAAGCAGGATGATAAGGAAGTCTGGGTTATAAAGATGAGAGTTCAGGGCAGCTAGGTGATTCGGGTGCTGGGATAGAGCACCAACCCTGGAGTCAAAAGGACCTGAGTTCAATCCAGCCTCAGACACATAATACTGAACTAGCTGTGTGACCTTAGGCAAGTCACTTAACCCTATTATCTTGCAAAAACAAAAATAAAATAAAGAAAAGAGTTTGGGGTTCTAGATTTGGGGGGTGACTGTAGGGATGATAAAATCAAGGGTAGGACCCATTCCCTGCGTCCTCAAAGTATTTGAGAACTTTCTTATGGAGGAGACAAGAGAGACAGATATAGACATACAGAGAGAGTCCAAGAGCATGAGCCAGACATGTTTTAAACTGCTGTCAGTACAAACACCAGTGAGCATCAAAGTTAGGAAATGCTTCCTGACTGACATCCCACAGCAAGGCCAGTGGGCTGCCTTTGGTGGCAGGGGGCTCCCTCCTGATCCCTGGAGCTGAGGTTAGGTACACATTTGTGGGTGTGTTGCAAAGGGACACTAGGCTAGGTCTGCAGTAGATGGCCAATGAGCACCTTCCAGTCTGCCCTTGGGTGATTATACAGGTCTCTCAGAGCCCTAGGATCCACTAAGGTGTGGAGGGAACAGTCTCCCAGCCATATTCCCAGCCTTTCCAGCTATCCTCTGGCTTCTAAGAATCTTTTCTCCAGGGAGGCTCAGCCTGCAGGATTAGTACCTCCCCTAGCCATCCATCACTTTGACTGACACCTGAGAAGAGCCCTGGGAATTGAACCTCATTCTGGAAGCCCTAGAAGCTTTCCTGGGAACAAGAACTAACGCCCCTTCCTTGTAATCAAGCCGGTCACCCCTGTATTATGAGGTGACTCCCTCTGTGTAATGATTCTGGAAACCTCATCTTTCAAATGTTAATGTCAGCCCCAGACAGAAGATCACAAAGCTGGAGATCCAGGAGAGAGCCTAGAAATCATCCAGTACAGTTGCTTCTTGGATACAAAGAGAAACTGAGGCTCAGTCAGGTGAACAGGGGAATGGAGGAACATGCTCGGATCTTAGCCCAGTCTCAGGACAGAGTTCTAGTTTCATCTTTCTTGTAGATGGTTGTCCTTGGTCCTGAAAAGGACCAAGTTAGAAAAGATGATTCAATGCAAATCCTTCTCCACTACTGGAGATAGAACTTGGAACCCAAGTCCTCCTCACTGGGAGGGGTCCAAGATGTTCTGTTCTTAATGGTCTGTTCCATTGTCACTGGCCAGCACTGGAAGTATCTCCAGTCCTCAGCCAAAAAACAGCATCTGCTCCCAGGCAGCCAAGCTCAATAAAACCCCCCTTTCTTCACACATTTTGGAACACTTACCTCACAGCAGTCATTATTTCCACTTAACTAGAGGGCAGAGATATAAAATGGTCTTTCCACAGTCACACATCCAGTCTCAGAGCTGAGGCTGTGGATCTGGCTAGGACTCTTTTCAATCCACTGCCACAACTGAATTCTCTCCAAATCAATCCTCCCTTTACAACCAGAGATTTACAAATCCAAAACCATGACCCCCAGATTTCAGACAACAAACAGTCACCAAAAGCAAAATCCTAGTCTCAAGCTAACATTGAATCCACCTATGTAGACAACCCTTCAGAGGAAAAAGACTAACACAGGTTTGCAAGAGGCAATGATTTGTCAGGACAAGAAAACCGACCTAGCTCAGTTTGGATCGTGGCTGAGCCCTGCCAGGTGAATGACCCTGGGAATAATATCTAATTGCTCCTAATAAGTTATAATCACTCCTAATGTGACACCGTCCTAAAGGAGGTGTCACAAATCACTCCTGTAGACACTAGTGAATCTTTTGACAAGGAAGGAAACTGAGGCCCCCAAAACAGTGATTTTGCTCAGGTTTATAATAGAGGAATCAGGTCTTCTGATATACTGGGCATCTTTCTAGGTACTAGAAAGACAAAGACAAAAGCAAGGCAGTCCTAGCTGCCCACAAAGAGCTTACATTCTACTGGTGAGAGCCATATTCATAGATGAGCAAATACAAAATTTAGGAAGGTCAGTTTGATAGCTAAGTGGAGGGTGCATTGGAGCAGGGCCTAGAAATCTTCTATCAGCACTCTTAGAGAAGCTCACTGTACAATAAGAGAATAACAAGGGAGTCCTCAAATATAGCACAATTCCAGTTAGGGGACACAATTACGCACTGAATGCCAGGTCTGGAGTCAGAAAAACTCATTTTCCTGAGTTCACATCTGGTCTCAGCTACTTACTAGCTTACAAGCCACGTAACCCTGTTGCCTCAGTTTCCTCACCTGTAAAATGCACTGGAGAAGGATCTCATTTTGAAATGGGGTCACAAAGAGTCAGACATGACTGATAATGACTAAAGAACCACAGGAAGTAAATAAGGGATTAAATCAGGTAGGCCCTGCTAGCTAGGGGAATCTGAAAAGGATTTATACTGAAGGCAGAGTTTAAGCGGGAGGTGAAAAGGAGGAGAAAGGACAGGTGAAATATGAGGCCCAGCCAACAGAAAGGTGACAGGAGATGGAGTACTGGACATATCTCCTCCAATAGTAAAGAAACATTTATCAAGCATCTACTATGTGACTGAGTGATGGGAAGGGTCATCTTTCCGTGACATCAGACTGTTGGCTCAGGGATAACCGTTCCAGTTCTCTCATTTTACAGATAAGGAAACTAAGGTTCATAAAAATGAATGATTCACCCAAGGTCACATTGATAGCAAGAAACTAGATTCAGGTTAAAACCCAAGGAGGCCAAAATCAAGGGGAAAGAATAAGGACTCCTTATACCAAAATATTCATAACAGCAAAAGATTAGCAATAAGATAACTGCCTATTAACTGCACAATGGCTGAACAAACTATAGTCCTGGAATAAAATGGAATGCTATTACAAAGAATGTAAGAAAGCATGGGAAGATTTTATAAGGTGATGCAGAAGGAAGAAAGAAGAAACAGGAGAACTAAGAGAGTAAAAGAAATAATCTCTACCGTAATGTCAAAAATACAACAAGGGGCAGCTAGGTGGCGCAGTGGATAGAGCACGGGCCCTGGCATCAAGAGGACCTGAGTTCAAATTCGACCTCAGACACTTACTAATTACCCAGCTGTGTGGCTTTGGGAGCACCATTTAATCCCATTTACCTTGCCAAAAAAACCCTAAAAAAATAAATACAACAACAGCAACCACCAAACAGGCAGCACAGTCTGACTGATTGTAATGATCAACCATAGTCTGGAAAACTGTGTCCTTTTTTTTAAACCCATGACAAAACATTCCTTCCCCATAGAATATTAACCATCTACTGGTATGTTTAAATGCTGTTTCTAGTCAGTCAGCAAACATTTCCTAAGTGATTCCATCATGTTGGCATTGCACAGAAGATTCAGGACAATATCCCTGCACTATGCACAAATGAGTGTGTACAATACAAATACAAGAAAAATCCAAAATGAATTAGGGATGGGCACTAGCAGCTAGGGGGCATCAGGAAAGGTTTCACATAGGAAGTGCTGAGTGAACTGAGCTTGGAAGGAAATTTGGGATCCTGAGAGGTGGAGTTGCAGAGGCAATGGGTACTAGACTTCTGGGCCATTCCTATCTATAAAGGCTATTCCAAGGTGAGAGGTGCAGTGTTAATGTACCAGGATCAACATGAAGGTCTTTATGGCTGGACAATCAAGTGCTGCAAGGAGAGGGTCATCTGAGGTGGCAGGCGTCTCAAGAGAATAATGCTTAGTGTCCTAAAAGATGATACCAACATATGGAAATATCCTAAACACCCTTGTATGAGCATAGCCTATATCAAGGGGAGGGAGGTGGGAGGGAGGGGAGGGTAGAAAAATGTGGAACTCACATGTAGAACTCCTTGCAGAAGAAGGAATGGTGAAAACTATCTTTGCATGTAATTGAAAAAGATAAATACTTTTTAAATGGCACCAACAAACTTTAATCCAAATTCAATAAATGAGAGTCTCATGGCTCTCTTCCCTCACTCCCTTGCCCTGTGACCTGATCTTTTTCTACCTGGACTCAGAGCTCTCTGAATCTGTGAGTGAGGCCAGGGCAAGGAAGAGATCAGCTTCCTGAGCAAGCAATATGGAGGAAGGTTGGGAGATGCCATACCTGAGACACTGTTGGGTAGAAGTGACCTAAGCAGTCATCTCTGGTGTGGATATGAGAGTGCTTCCTGTCCTAAAGGAGTATGGAGGCGGGGGTGGGGGGTGGGGATAGAAGTCCAGAGGGGCATTCAGGGGACTTGTGGGCAGGCTGAGCAGCCATTCCCAGAGTCTCTTGGCAGTGGGAGCAGGAGAGAAAGGCAGCCAGGATTCACTCAAGGAATGCATTTGCCGCTGGTGATGAGTCCTAGGAGACCCCAGTGGAGTCTGTAAGATTTATCACTGACCTCCTGAATGAAACAGAATAAACCCAATTAATGGCAACCACCTCCTGGCCCTCACCCAGCTTCCAAAACAGAGAGAAAATGTGGTGCATTGGCCCAGCTTCAACCATAACCGCTGGAGATTTCTGCCTTTCTGACCAGAAGTCCCAGGCTTCAGGAACACTACTGCCCCAGGAACCCCCTATTAAACCACCTCTACCCATAACCAAGGAAGGACCACCCCTCCCCCACCTGCCCCAGGTACTAGATGGTCTTTTCCGGTTCCCGAAAGCTATCCCTGACCCAACAGTCTGATGTCATAGAAAGAACCGTATAGTTCAAATCGAAACCTGAGTTGAAATCCTAATTGTGAGTTATCAGAGCAACCTTGGACAAACTAAGCACTTACTCTGGACCTCAGCTTCCATATCTAAAAAATGGAAGGCTTGGATTAGATGGCCTTCTGGTCTCCCCTGTCCCACACAAGGTCAGACTTTGAGCCCAAAAATTTGACCAGATCACCCTATTCCCAAGGATATAGAGAGGGTCCTGGGATGGCTCTGGCCCTGGGCAAGTCCTCAGCATCCTACTATGACTTCTAGGATTCTTAGTATTTACACTACTCACGGCACATGTGCACGCACGCGCACGCGCACACACATACACACACCCCTATGAATAAGAATAAACACTGTTCCCATTTCTGTGATATTTTAAAGTTTGGAAAGCACTTTCCTCACAGAAATCTTTGAGGTAGAAAAGTGAAGAATTATCCCCATTTTGTAGATGAGGACATTCGGACCCAGAAGTTAGTAATTACACTCATTTTCATGGAGTCTCATTAACTTTACAAAATGCCCCTTTCAGAAGGACCTCAGAATCAATCAAGTCCATTCTCTGTTTGAAGACCCCCAGTGATGGAGAACTCACTACCTTCCCAAAATAGCCCATTCCATTTTGAAACACGTTGTCATGATAGAGAAGCTTTTCTTACATTGAGGCAAATTGTGCTTGTCACATAGGAATATCTTCCCTCTAGGCCCAAAAGAGGATACTATGAAGGCATCTTTTCCTTGTGAAATAAAGGACTGGACCCAGTACTCTGGAACAAAATGAGGACAATACTCTTCCCCATAATAGCCCTTGAAAGATTTAAAGCTATTTCTCTTCTCTGACTGGGGGGGGGGGGGGGGGGGGATGATCTGGTCCAATGTCTGAATTTGGTGGATGGGGAAACTGAGGCCCCCCTTTATGCATATGTATAAATACACAATCTCTTCCCCAGGTTGTTTCTAGTTCCTTTGATCCAGGCTTTTATGTTTTATGTTTTATGTTTCTTGTTCTGAACCTGGAAGCAGGGCAGGGGGAGAGTGTCTTCCCTCTAGGCCAAGGGGAGGATGTTATTAATGTCTCTTTAATTGTGAAATGAGGGAATGGACCCAACACTCTGACCTGAGACCTTCCAGGTAGGAGACCTATACAGGAGCAGAGGGAGGGAGGATGCACAGAAGAAAGGGGCAGGCCTAGTAGGAGCAGGAGTCCCAGGAAGGTCGATGAGCAATGTGAAGGAGGAAGGAGCCTTGGGCTGCTTGTGCCCCCAGAAAGAATCAGGGAGCACAGAGAGAAGATGCAGCAAAACAGGTTCAGGTCTGATGTCAAGGTGAACCTCCCATCCCCATGGTTTCTGGGATGAGTTAGCGCAGGCTCACCTCGCCAGTGTCTCCTCAGTGGGTGCAGGAAAGTTTGGCTCCTGGCTGGGCTGCAGCCAAGGTTCTAACCCGGGAAGCGTCCTCACCGTTGGGGCCTCTCTGCACTAATGACAGCACCCTCCCTGAGTGACAGTGATGAGCCACTGACTGATTCCACTCAGCCTCTGGCAGGCCCCTCTTGTCTCCCTCGGAGGGCTCTCCATGAAGGCAAGGGCTGGACAAAGGCCTTGCTCCCCACCACCCCCACCTCCTCTTCCTTCTCCGTTTTAGTGCATCTGTCCTCATTTCCATGATACAGACCTTTAGAATGGGAGCCCAGCCAGGCAGGGCCTAGTTAGGAGCCAGAAGCAAGGGCTCCATCCTTTCCCAAAACCAAAGGAAAGGACTTGCCATAGGCTGGCCCAGGCCAGCCCAGCCCAGTCCGTGAGGGGCTTGGCTCAGCCCCAACAGAGCAGATGTGACTTCTGGAGAGACCTCCAGTCCCAGGACCCCCCACAAGCTCATTCTCTCACTGACCCCCATCCATCTCTTCCACATATCACAGAGCGAAGGGGAGAGATGAGTGACTGGGAGCTGCCCTGGGGGAGGGGAGGGGGGTTAAGATTGAGGAACAGGGGCTGGGTGGCAGTATGTCCCCCTCCATCCACTCCCCCCACCCACCTCAGCCTGCAAGGCCGTGAGAGAGATGAGGACGCTTGATAGTCTATTGAGCTGGGGGCTCCCCTGGGAGGCCGAGCCTTAGACCTGTGTGAGAACCAGCCACCAGGACAGAAGGCCTGGCTCTGGGAGAGATAGGGCAGGGCCTGGGACCCCCGGCTGGAAGAACTGCTGGCGCGGTGCTCTCACAGGCCTCAGCTGGTCAGACTCCCAGGCATCAGCAGGCCTTGGGGCTGGGAAAGGCTGGGCAGGACAGGCCCCACACCAGGTCCCCTTCAGAAATAGCAGGCTCCAGGGACAGGAGGAGGACCCAGCTAGTTAATTGCTATTTCCTCTTCCTAGAATGACCTCCCCCAAACCCTGGATCTCACCTAAGCCCCCTCCCCCCACCCAATCTCCAGGAAACCTCCCCTGACCCAGCCAGCTGGTACAGAGAGAACACTTCTTGGAAGTCAGAAAACCGTCATCTCAATCTTGGCTGTGACATCTGTCCTATGCCCCCTCAGATGTGGACATTGGACATTGAACATATCATTTCTAATATCCCTCCTACTGCTAAATTCTATTATCCTGTGGTCTCTCTAAGACACAGCTTTAATTCTTGACTTTGCTTGAGTTTTATGACTCCCCTCTCCCTGCCTCAGTGTCCTTATATGCATACAGGGACAATAACCCCCACCCCCACCCCCATTATCTATTCTACAAAGGCTGTTCCAGGAGAAAGGACTGAGTAAGGTACTACTGAAATAGAAGGCCTTCTTATTTCTGACTATGTTAGAGGTGTTGAGATAGATGGAGAAAAGGAGTCTGGAGACGGAGGAGCTAGGTACAGATTCTAAATCTGGTGCTTACTCTTTTATACCTTTAGGAAGTCACTGGACCTCAGTTTCCCCATCAGGAAAATGAAGGACTTCATTTCTGAGAATCTTTTAGTTCTCTCTGTGATTCTACAAAACCTAAGCTTTCTGGGTCCACTCAGACTTTCAGGTGAATTCATTTTAAAACAAGTCAAGGAACCAAGAATGTATTAGGCACCTGGTATCTACCAAGGAAAAGACAACTCCCAATCTCCAGTCTAACAAGGGGAGCCAACATGCACATAATTCAGTGCAACCCTATTAGGAGAAGATCATGACAAAGGGATGGCACTAGCACGTGGGGAGAGCAGGAAATACTTCCTGTGGAAGGTGAGATTTTTAATAATCACTAAAGTGTCCATCAACATATTCAGCTCCATGTGAGTCAGACAGCATAGAGCCAAGCCTCAGTTTTGCCATCTGGTTCTATGTGAGATCACTTCTCCAGCTTCTACTTCGAAAAGAGCAGGAAATCAATCGACCAAGCAACAAGTAATCTATTTAGAATCTATGGGGAGCCCAGGTACAGAGGCTGCAAGTGAAAAGAAGGAAATGTTGCAAAAGAGAATAGAGACCAAAAAAACGAAAAGGTGGTTTAAAAAAAAAGAAAGTTAAAAGAAAAAATGAAACAATTCCTATTCTCAAGGAGTTGACATTCTAATGGAAGAGTGAAGCAAAAATGGGAAATGAACAATTTTAAATATGTACTAAGTCCTTGGTTTGGGAGGGAAGGGGTCAAACAGTAAGGCCTAGAGATGAGGAAAGGCTTCATGGAGAAGATGAAGCCTGGGCAATATCTTAAAGCAGGGGAGAGACTCTATGAGGTGGAGAGACTGAGGAGGTATATTCCAGGACAGGCCTGGAGGCAGGAGATGAGGTGACTAGTATGCAGAAAAGAGAATGAAGAGTAATGTCCGGGGAGGCTAGAAGATAGGTTAGCCTCAAATTGCAAAGGGTTTTAAAAGCTAAACAGAGGAATTTCTATTTTATCTAGATGGTGCAACATTAGATTTTGGAATCAGGAAGATTTGAGTTCAAATCTAGCCTTGGATACTTGCTATCTGTTTGATCCCAGACAAGTCTCTTAATCTCTGTCTGCCTCTCTTTCCTTCTCTGTAAAACGATGATAATAGCACTTATCTTCCAATATAAATACTATTTAATATTATTCTTATTGCTTATGCTAGAGGCAATAGGGAACCCCTGGACTAGGAAGATAGGGGAGTCAGATCAGGACTTGAGGAAAATTATTTCAGCAGCAATGTGGACAATGAGTTCAATGGGACAGAAGACCAATCAGAAGTCTATTTTGATCATCTAGAAAGGTCAAGATTTGACAACCAACTGTATATGTGAGGTGAAGAAAAGTGAGGAATCCAGGATCATTCCTGGGAGAGAGTGGTGGTACTTTTGATTCAAAATAAGGAATTTGAAAGCGACAAGGCTTTGGGATGCAATGAGTTTAGTTTTGAATCTGTTGAGTTTAAAATGCTGATGAAACATCCATTTTGAAGTGTCTAATGTATAGTTGACCACATAAGCCAGAAGCTGGGAAAAGATACAAGTAATACTTTTTCCCCTCACCATCAGTGGGGGGTTTCAAGCAGAAACTGGGTGATTCCTGTATCAAAGGGGAGTCTGACCAGGTGGTCTCTGAGATCCCTTTTAGTATGAAGATGGTGTAATTCTGCAACACTGTGACCAGTTTGGTAGGACCAGGGAACACGCCCAAGAGTCCGACCTCACTGCCTGAACTGGGAGCCTGTCCAACAAGCCTCTCTTGCTGGGCCTCAGCTTCCTGGACTCTGTAGAGGACAAGGTCAGTCTGTCATCACACTGCAGAGAAGCCAAGGCTGGGAGGCAACGGAGTCCTGGGGAAGATGTGGTCAACATACATTTCATCATGGGTTTACAAAACCTTCGAAGGATGGAGTCCTGGACTAGAGGTAGAAGTGAGAGAGGGGGGTTAGCAGGAGATCTGAGGGGAGAAATTCCATCCTGCTATTCAGGAGCAGGCTGGGGAAATGGAGGGGGAGAGAGAGAGAGAGAGAGAGAGAGAGAGAGAGAGAGAGAGAGAGAGAGAGAGAGAGAGAGACAAGTAGAGAGTTACAGAGATAGGAGAGGATAGAAGCAGACAGCCACAGAGACAGAGACAGAGGGAGGGAGATCAAAACAGAGGGAAGGAAGGAAAGAGGGAAACAAAGAACAGAGAGAAAGAGGAAGGGGGGGGAGAAGGAAGAGAAACAGAGACTGGAAGAGAAAGAAAGAGAGACAGAGGCAGAGAACACTCAGCTCCCAGTTAAAAGACATCAACTGTAAAAAGGGGGAAGGGAACTAGCCTTGGGGGAGCAGGAGGGGGGGTCTGAGGGGGTGGGGAGGCTTGGTCAGAGATGTGCTATCTGCACCATCGACTCATTGAGTTTCCTTTCTGTGAACGAATCACATCCTGTTATTGTGTGGACATTGAAGAGGGGAGGATCGAAGCTACGAGTGAGGGAGGGGAATGGGGCGTCTGGCAGACAGCCGGGAAAGAGACAGAGACAGAGAGATAGACAGGAAGACAGAGATGAGGAGACAGCAACAAGAGAGACTCTTGCTTCAGGCAACCTTGGGCAAGTCATTTCAATCTCTGAGCATCAATGTACCTGGCAAGGCTGTAATGTGGGAAACCATAAAATGTTTTTATATTTCTCCTGCTCTTAGTTTCCTTCTCTGTAAAAAGAGAGAAATAATTCCCTACTCTATGTTATTGTCGTGAAGATCAAATAAAATAATATATTATAAAAGCCTGGCACGCAGCTTGCAAATATTAGCTATTTTTATTTACTACTACGACAAGGACACAAAGGTGTCCTGGAGAGGACGATGGAGCTATAATTAGGAGACCTGGTTTTAAACACCAACTCTGTCAGGGACTACTTGTATCATCTTGGACAGATCACTCAAAACTTCTCTGGGCCTTAGTGTCCCCATCGGTAAAAAATGAGACGAAATGATTTCTGAAGTCTCTTCCTGCTCTAAGAGTCCATGGTTCTCAGTCTATAAAACCCATGGAACTAGAGGACAGTTTACTGTTTTTCAAAGTAGGCAGGAGATAAGTGGGGAAGATGAGGGTGAGAGGACTAGATAAGGGGCTCTCAGATCTCCTATCACCTCTCCCTTGGGGAGTGGCAGGATTTGCCCCAGTCCTAGAAGCCCTGAAGCCTTCCACAGGCAGATAACTCAGCCAACTGTATCTCTGTCCCTTCAAAATCATCCCTCTCTTCACCCTGGGGAGTTAGGGTATCTCCTCTCAAGTCAAAGCAGAAGGTTTGGCTGCCAAGACAAGGACCAACTTGTTCTGCTACACCTGTCAGAAGGGAAATGAAACTATCAGCCTGAGCCACACTCCAAAGGTCACTGTATGGTCTAAGTTGACACATGTGGAATAAATTTCATATTCTCTCCCCTATTCTGTCTGTTGGACAATATTTGGATCTGTCTGTCTTGCCTTCCTTTCTCTCTCTTTCTCTCTCTCTCTCTCTCTCTCTCTCTCTCTCTCTCTCACTCTCTCTCTTCCTTCTTCTTCCCTCTCTTTCTCTCTTCTCTCTGTCTCTCTTTGTGTCTCTGTTGTGTGCATATGTCTGTCTATCTCTCTTCTCCATCTGTCTCTCCCTCTCTCCCCAAGGTTGGGAAATAGACTCATAGCTGCCAGTACCACACCAGAAAGATCCTATCCTATAACAAGGCAGGATTCCTGAGAAGGAAAGAATAGAAAGGAAGGGGGATGAGCTCAAAGGTGAGAAGCAGAAAAGATGGATCCTACCTAGAGCCAACTCTGGCACCAACCCACCAAGAATCCTAGCAAGTCACTTCCCCTTTAAAGGCCTCAGTTGAAACTGAGAATCATCAAGGGGGGAAGAAACTTCAAAAGAGTATCTAGGGGCAGCTAGGTGGCACAGTGGCTAGAGCACCAGCCCTGGAATCAGGATGACCTGAGTTCAAATCCAGTTTCAGAGCCTTGATAATTGCCTAGCTGTGTGACCTTGGCGAAGTCACTTAACCCCATTGCCTTAAATAAAAATATTTTTAAAGTTTAATTAAGAGTATCTAATCCAACCTTTACCTGACTAAGCTTACCCCAGCGCCAACAAGTAAACACAATATATCAGATTGGGGAGACAGTTTAGAAGAAAGAACATAATGTCAATGCTGGGAAGGCCTTATGATATAGAATTGATTCCACTACAAGTTTGTTACATTAACTTTACTGGACTTTCTTAATGTAGCAAGGTAATTGTTTCAGACTTCATAACTGACTTACCATGCCATTTGCCACATGAGCTCTCCTTAACTTTCTCATCCTTTCTTAAAGCTTCCATAACTCCCCTGCCCTCATTCTCTCAAATGAGTACTTAGTTTCATATTTCACTGGAAAAAAAATTGAGGCCATTCGCAAAATTCCCTCCTGTTCCATTATCTTCATCTCACATCACTAAGACACCTTCTGATACTTCCTCCTCCTTCAGCCCCTTCTCAGAAAAAGGGAAGGCCCTTCTTTCCAAGGCAAACTCTTTTATTTAGACATGGGATCCCATTTCATCCCATCTTCTCCAGCAGATTGTATCCTTCTGTCTATCCCTATTTTCTTACTTATCTTCACTCTTTTCATGTCAATCGATTGCTTCCCTCCTGCCAATCAACCTACCCACAATTCCCCTATCCTTAAAACACTCTTAATCGATCCACCTCATCCCGGTCACCATTCCATATTTCTTAGGCCTTTTGTGGCTAAAATCTTTAAGAAGGCTGTCAACAATCAATGCCTCCATTTTCTGGATTCTGACCCTTTTTAGGAGAAACACCTACCCCACAGAGAAGGTTCTTGCTCTACCTGCCCTTCCAGAAAATGGAAATCCCAAAATCTCACAGAGTCAGGGCTATTTCTTCATCTGAAGATCCTCCCCTCTGTGATGTCAAAAGGGATCTTGGGCCACAATAACTGTAGCCAACAAGCCTTTTGGCTCTTGCTTTCTTGTTGGATTCCAGAGTCTGACCATCTATGATCTCCTCCCTCACACGACTCCATCAGGAGAGGGAGGCCAACTTGCCACTTCTGTTTGAGCCAAAACTAGCCAGCACCTAATCTTGAATCCCCAATACTTTGGTAAGGACAGAACAAGTAAACATCAGGACAGCGGACTCCATGCAGAACTAGAGAAGGAGTAGGCATTATACTGAGATCATGAGAGCAAAATCCCCATTTCTAAATCCTGACAACAGCCTACCAGTTATTGCCAGCTATTGTCTTCTCTCTCTTCTCTTCAATCAAACTCCTTAAAATATAAAGCCCTCTACAACAGCGCCTCGCCTTCTTAACTAACCCTACAATCTGGCTAGCTAACCTCATCACTCAACTGAAACTGCTCTCTTCAAAGTTATCAAAGATCTCTTAACTGCCAGATCTGCTGATCTTATCTCAATCCTCACCATCCTTGCACTTTCTGCAGTATCTGTCACAGCTGACCAACCTCTAGCTCCTCCTGAGTTCTCTCCTGGTCCTCTGCCTCCTACTTTTCTGGCCCATCCTCAGTCTCCTTTGCTGGTTCACCATCCATATTACTCCCACTAACTTTGGGTGTCCCCCAAGGTTTGGTCCTGGGTCCCTTCTCAATGTACTTTCTCTTGGTGTCCTCATCAGCTCCCAATGATTCAATTACCATATCCAAGTAAATAATTGTCAGATCTCTAAATTTGGCCTAAATCTCTCTTCTGAGCCATTGGAATATTTCAAAAATGATGTTCTATAGACATCTCCAGTTCAACATATTCAAATTAGAACTTATTCCCCTCTCCACTCTGAAAAACCCAGCCTTCTCCCAAACTTCCCTATTTCTGCCAATAGAATGGCATTCTCTCTGTCCGCCAAGTTCACAATATCATTCTTGAATCCTCTTTCTCATTTACCCAATTTGTTAGCAAGTCTTGCCATTCGCCACCACAGGTTCACTTCCAATTGTCCCTCCCATCCTGGTGGCTCAGTTTCTTCTTCTGTAAAATAAGGGGGTTGGATCAGAAGACTTTTAAAGTTACTTCACCTCTAAACCTATGCTTTTTTACTTCCATTCACCCTGATGCAGGCAATCACTTCAGATCTAGATTATTTAATAACCTGCAGGTGGGTCTCCCTGCTGCATGTCTCTCCCCACACCAGTCCCTCCTCCACAGTGATCTTCCTAAAACACAGGTTTGACCATGTCACCACCACTGCCACCCCTCCCTATGATCAATAAATTCCTGTGGCTACCTATTACCATATGTAAACTCTCCTATTTGGCATCTAAAGGTCTTCCCAACCCGGTTCCTTCCTACTTTCTGGTCTTCTTATGCATTACTCCCTCCTTCTACTCTTTGATGCAGTCAACCAGGTCTCCTTGTGGTTCCAAACAAACAATCCTTCATCTCCCATCTCTGTGTCTTTGCCCTGGCTATCTCCATACTGGAATACCTTCCTTCCTTGCTTCCATCTTGAAATCCCTGGCTTCCTTCAAGATTGCTCAGATGCCATCTCCTACAGGAGATCTTTCTAGACCTCTCCATGCCTAACAACTACTGGAGATCTCTCAGAATTACCTTATATTTATTTTTTATAAAAAATGTATACACTCATACAAAATTCCCCAAAAGTCTCTAAGCTTTAATAACTTCAGAAGCATAAATGTTTCAAATTATTGGAAGGAGGGATTTTCAGATTAGTTTCCAGTAACTTTGTGATGATTGGCAGTCAGGAGGAACAGGCCTTTGTAGGAAAAGTTGCTCCATTTATACAATCAATAAATTAAATCTGTGAAATGACTTGTGGTCCTTTCCTTTTCTTCAGTCTATGATGAAGCAAGGGGTTGTGGGTGGGGCTTCCTCCCTACTATCCCCATTCCCCCTTCCTTCTCCACTACCACCACACAAACACACACATGAGAAGGAAACAGTGAGGGGCAGTTAGTACTTACCTACATGGTCTGAGGTTCCCTCTACCTTTGATTTTCCTTTCTTAAGTGTAGGTACCAAATGTAAGAACTGGAAATGGACTTCCTGAGACTTGGGGCTTAATTGACTTGAGTTAACTCAAGGCTAAGATTACCCAAGTTCAAAAATTTCCAAATAGGTGAATTAATCAGGAACTTTCCTCCTCAACCAAGTACTTTAGGGAAAAGGCAGAGAACCCCTGGCAGAGTTGTGCTCTGACACCAAATGGCACACTGTTCAGGACAAGAGATCTGGATCTTATGGTCTGGAGTAATAGTTTACCTTCAAAACAATGGACAACTTGATTGAGTATTTTTCTGTATCTGTTCATGGGTTCCAGTGACTAGGCCTCATTTTAGTCAGTCTTCCTCAGGATAAAACAAAGGCTGTTTTTACCCAGCACCCATACTTAATGCTGAAAATGTATAGAGGGGATCCTGTTTTACAAGCTTTGGGAGGAAATCTAAACATATTGTGATGATTTCCCCAGGACAAAACTCCAGGGGTGAACAACAAGCTGGAGAGAGAAAATGACCCTCAAGATGAGGCCTAGTCCACATGAATCCGGTATCCTTAGGAGACCCTGGGTCTTTGGTTATGGGTGATACTGGGAGTGTAGGAACAGCTAACAAATTAGTCATTGCAGACCAACTAATTGCAGTACTTTTACTTAACAGCTAAGGAAATTAAATCCTGAAGTACATGGATTTAAATAGCTCTGCCATTCACTACTATATTTATTCTGACCCTTTCTAGGTCCTCATTGTCCCATCAACAAAGCAAGAGTTTGTCAAAAAAAAATGAGGGTAGAATTTGGGTGGTAGGATAGGTTAGAATGGCTTTTTGATATTCATAGCTAAGCAGAACAGATGAGTGTGTGGGCAGATAAAAGTCATCAAGAGTTCAATTTGGACTCCCTTGCCCCCATCATTCTGCAATCTGGGTGATAATCCAGAAGGACCATGGGATATGCTTTCTGGCCAAAGGCCCTGAGTCTAGGGGGCCTGGGTTATATGACATTTTCTGAATAAGGGTCTAATGTAGTAGTTATCATAGAACTGGTAGGAGATGAAATCAGGGAGCATGTACCTCATGTATAGCAAAGGGGAGGGGAAGAGGACCAGCAGGCCTACTCCAGACAAAAGCAGCAGAATTTGTGACCAAATTGACAAGCTGTAAAGGATTTCAGCAGCCAATTTTAACTCACCCTGGATGCATTTTCAACCTTCTGTGGTGTTGAGTTGCTCTTTGGGATTTCTTCCAATATTAAAATCTGGTGACTCTAAGTGGATTTGCCCCAAAGTCAATAAGCAGCAAAGCTTATGAGTTAGAATGACTTTTGGATATTCAAGCCAAGCAGAACAAAGGATGGTATAGAGACAGAGTCAGAGAGAGAGTTCAACATGGACTCCCTTGCCTCCACCATTCCACATTCAGGGTGGTAACCCAGAGGGATAGTGAAATATGTTTTCTTGTCAAAGGTTCGATGACCTGACCTCTGACCTTCAGGTCCTCTGAACTGGTTCAGATCCATGCTCTGACACACATTAGTCATATGACTTTGGGCAAGTCATTTGCCTCAGTTTCCCCATCTATGAAATAAGGATACTATTTCTAGAACTGCCTCCATTGCAAAGTGGTGGTGAAAAAAGGGATTTTATTTTTTCCTTTTTCTTTTTTTTTTTAGTTTTTGCAAGGTGATGGAGTTGAGTGACTTGCCCAAGGTCACACAGCTAGGTAAGTATCTGAGGTCACATTTGAACTCAGGTCCTACTGGCTCCAGGACTGGCACTCTATCCACTGCCCCACCTAGCTGCCCCCCAAAAAAAGGAATTTGTAAACTTTACTGCACTACCAAAATGGTCCTTCCTCTTGTTTCCCAACCTAGTTCTACTGTTTGGAGAGAAGGAAGCAAAGGAGAATGGCTGGCCAAGAAATAAGCAATCACTGAATTCTGAATAAGAAAGGACCTCAGGAGCTACTGGTCCCACTCCAAATCATTCCTGAGCATGATTCCCCTCATCTTTGGCAGGTGCTTTCCAAGGATGAGGAATTCTTTGTTTAAAAGCTCTGATAGTAACAGGCTTTCCTTAAATCCCCCTTCTCTACTGGTTCCACCCTCTTGGACCAAGAAGGACAAAGTTAACCCTTCTTCTAACCTTCAGAGCTAACTGATAGGATCTCAGAATATGGAAGCTGGAAGAGACCTTGGAAAAAATCTGCTCTGACTTGTCCTGGAATAGGAATCCCCTCTTAGACAGGCAGTCCAGTGGTCTCTCTCTTCCCCCCAAGAGCTCTCCCAACCATACAAAGCATTCCCTTCTTTCCACCCTTCCCAGCACAAAGATACCACTGACCAGAAGTCACAGCCACTCTGTAAAACTTTTATTTAGAAATCTTATCCCCAATATATTCCTCATACATAAACGCTTGTGTGAATATTCACACAGACACACATACACACACACACACACACACACACACACACACACACACGTACAAGCACACTTGTCACCACCAAAAGGCCTTTTCTCTCCTGGAGTAGCACTCCCCAGTGCCTGCCTCAGTGGTCCTCCAAGACAACAGTACCAAGGGTTATTACTCCCTCTCTGCAAGAGAATGCAGAGACCAGCCAAAATCATCCCATCCAGTACATGGACCCAAGGAGCTACCCCAGAAAATGTGGGGAGCCATGTACGTACACAGACATTGGGCAGGAACCAGAAGAATTCTGGGCTCCCAGGGGACCAGGTACCATTGAAATCACAAGTACAACTAGACCCATTCCCAAAACTTGAGACCAAATGTAGCTGATAGACTACAGTCACTGGGTTTTTGTCTCATTTGGAGAAATTTATAAAGATTGTACCATCATTTCTTTCAGCTACACACACATACACACAGAAAAAGAGAGAAGATTAGTGAAAAAATAGACAATTTCCCCAAATTGTCACATCAGCCTTTGTTCGTGGTATGTTTCCTATCATGACATTTTTTCCATTATCCTTAGAATGTTCTTTATGCTAACACTGATTTGAATTATCAGTTCTATTTTCCCCTAACAGAATTGAAGCTTCTTGAGGGCAGGCATTGTTTCATTTTGTCTGTTTCCCCAATAATAGACACAGTGTCAGACACACAGCTTAATTAATGGATGCTTGTTCTATGGAACTGAATTGTCCTCCTATTTGTTTTAGTCTTATTCTTAGAATTTTCTTATTTCTACCAGGAGAAAGGAAAAATCAAATGACTTCTTAATCTCTATTAAAACCTTGGCCATCTCACCACACTGGATCAAGTTGGACTGATCTTGTGATATGATCTGTTCCCATGCTCTCCCCCCCAAACCTGATTCATTCTTTGAAAATCCCTTTTCCCTTTCCATTCTCCTCCCCATACACAGATACACACCTCAGCCTAAAAGAGCAAAGATGTCCAAACGTATCCCTTGACCAACATCTAATGACCCCATTTATCCAGAGAGTTCAGGCAGGACTAATAGTTCAGGGTCTAAAATTATCTGGGTAATTTACTTGTGTGGAGACCAAGAGAGAATTTGCCATTGCTCAGAAGTTTTAGCTATACCAAAAGCCAATGGGTACATGCCTGGGGTGGAAAAAAACCCACCTTTGGGAGGGATGCTCATAGTAACACTCCTTATTCTAGGCTTTAATCTTCCCCAATAGGTTTTCATATACATAGCCTCCAGTGACCCTCATGACCAACCTGGTAGGGAAATGAGATTCTGATTCTGATTCTGCCCATTTGTCACATGGGAGAATTGAGGCCCAGGAAGGAGCAACTAAGAAGGGAAGTATGGATTAGAATCCAGTCCACAGCCTCAGTCTATGATCTGGCTATCCACATGATTCCAGTTTACCAAGTATCTTCTTGCTCCCCTTAAGAAGCCTAACTGATCTCCACTCCCATTTTGTTGGCCAATCTGTCTTGTTGAAGCTGGGAACCAAGTCCCAAGCTACTCTCTAAATCTCTAGATAGCAGTTTTGCATTGGAAAATAGGAGCTCACCAAGAAGGAGGGCCTAAGGGATTAAGTACAAGAAAAATGGGAGCCCCAGGAGAGACTGGGGCCATGTTTCCACCTTCCAACCGACATATGACCATAGGCAAAATAATTTCATCTGTAATAGGGAGACTATCTGATAGCAAAGGATCAGCCCTACCTTGAAGACTGTAAAATGGAAATGTTCAAGACAAGTCATTGAAAGAGGGTCCAGGAGCTCAAAAAAGAGTTGGCACAGAAACACTGAGAGAACTTCAGTGCCTCCTACAAAGTCAGAATATTGCTACCTGCCCCCCCCCCAAAAAAAGGGAAAACCACTCTTCAGGCCCAGGTCAAAGTTCCCATACCATCAAAGACAAGCAATGCTGAAGTGTGGACAGGCGATCTAAGCTCCCTATACACAACTGTACCTTGATGCCTACTGTAGGTAAAGTATTAGGATGTGGTCAGAGTTCAAGAAATCTGATTGTTCCAACTGTAGTTAGTCACTGATCACTGATCACGAAAAGAAATCTCTTGTGAAGGAGACAGAAGGGGGACTGGAGTTTTCTTGCAAATACTGGAGGCCTTTTTCTCCAGTACAGCTACAGGCAGCCCTCACTCTATGAAAACCTGATGTCCAACCTTTCGATCTTACACATAAGACAAATTAGGGAGTGATAATTCACTTTACAAAAAGAATTCTTCACTTTACAAAAAGGGACACTTTAAGAGTCCTTTAGAATTTGATTTACAAAAATTCAATGTACATGTGACTTTCTTAGGAGCATGCCTGTCACATAAAGGGAGTTGCTGGAGGCTTGGGACACTCAAAGGCTGTTTGTGGATATCCCAAGAGTAGAAGAGCTCAGAGTCTTGCCTTCAAATCAGGCCAGGTATCAGCTCATTCAGGGGAGTCCCCATTCATTCCCAAGCTAATCTGTACTCATCCCTGTTCAAGGACACAGAGGGATTTGATGTCTGGAAGGGCATAGATACAGATCTCAGCCTCTTCAGGTCCAGCTCTCCTTATATATGACCAGGTTTCCCAAGTCCCATCACCAGTCAGGGCAGGAGAACAGCAGAACTGATAGAACCTTTAAAGACTGTCAGAGTTAAGGCCCCCATGTTACATTGGAAGACAGCTGTCCAGGGTCACAGGGCTTATGAGCAGCAGAGCTGGGAGCAGATTCTGGGAAGGTGAGAGCTTGGAAAGACCACCTAGTCAGTCCCATCAGAGGAGGGAGCTGAATCCCTTGAAAGGGGAACCCAAAGCCACACAGTAAGTCAGTAAATACAGTTAAATCAACCACCCAGGTCTCCTGACTCCCAGTCAAGGGTAATCAACTCCTTCAATCACTCCACCTTCCTACTTGAATTTCTATGTTGTCTAGATCCAAAATGCTAACATTCAGTAATGAAGGAATTACTAGCTCCTTTCCCAGACCAGGCAAATGCATTTTGTTCTGGAGTCTTGAATTATCCAGGTCTTCCACTGGGGAAGACATTGGTGACTGTGCATAATTGTGATTATGCCATGAGTGTTCTGATAATGACTGATCATGAAGGATACTCACAACTCTGGAACCAATGGACCAGAGGTGATCACTTAACAGCTGCAGACTATGGTGGTGGGAGGGCAGGGTAGAATGGGACAGAGCACTGGGTACCTTTCCTTCCATAGGAGGGCTCAGAAGTTCCCATCTGGAAAGTGTTGACTTTCCACTCTCCCCACCATGCCTCCATTCCTCAAGTGACCACCAGTGGGCAGAACTCTCAAGTCCAGGAGTCTGGGTGACTGGGGTTTAGGCCATCCCAAAGGCCAGAGTCTGAAACAGCACAATTCAGTGTTATGGGGAAGGACAGGCAGACAGGGAATTCCTAGGGCCTTAGACCTGGTTCTGGGGATCAGGTAGGGGGCGGGGCTGGTAGGTGTCCAGAGGTTCACAGAGCTACAGGAGAGTGAAGAGAGCTGAGTCTTCATCCTTATATGCTACCAACCATGCTGCTGTCCACAGACATGATGATATGCCATAGAGATACCAACTCCAGGGCCAAAGGTAAAATCCAAGGATCCAGGAGGGGGAGAGTCACCAAAGACATCACTTCAACCTCTGACCATACATACACAATTCCCATGGCATGTGACATAGAAGGTTCAGTTGGATGAACCAGGCCTAAGAAAGGTCATCCTTTCCATCCCCCTACTTCCAGACCAGTCTTTTCCTAGCCTCTGGACTGACCATTTCCCCCACTCCCCAAAATTCTGCTCTATCCACTAACTCTATGCTGAACCCCAGTCTGCACCATCCCCAACCCCACAAGGGCAGCCTTCTGGCAGGGCCCATCATCGTGGGCCGGTGCCATCAGCTTGCAATAGGGCAGTGTGGAGGCTTCGAGCTGGGTGCTTCGGCTCAGAATCCTCCGTGTAGCTGTCAGGACTGGCAGCACCATCCAGGGAGCTGCCACAGCTGGAGTTGGGTGAGAGAGCATCATGGAGGAGATCATCAGTAGCTGGCCCAGTCCCAGGTCCTGTCCCAGCTCCTCCGCTGCCAGCTCCACCAGTCCCCACGGGGTCCTTGGCCCCTCGGCCCCGCTGGCTGCCTTCCTCCTCTTGGTCATTGAGGAGCTTGGCTAAGAAGTTGATATATTTCATAGCCAGACGAAGGATCTCATTTTTGCTGAGCTTCTTATCTGGAGGGTGGGTCGGGATAAGTTTTCGGAGCTCAGCAAATGCCCCATTAACGTTTTGTTGCCTCCACCGCTCCCGACTATTGGTGAAGATGCGACGAACGACCTTGGTGTGAGGGCCTGGTAGGGAGTACAAGGGGAGAGGTAACAGAGCCATTCAATCTTACCAAGTCAACCCTGGGAGGTAGCTGCTATTAATATCTCCATCTTACTGATGGGAAAACTGAGAATGAGAAATTAATTGACTTTTGCTCAGAATCACACAGCTAGAAAGTATCTGAGGCAGCATTTGAACTCTTATCTTCCTGACTGCAAGGTAAGTGAGCTATCCATTGTGCCACCTCACATTAATCTCACTGGGTTTCATCTTCTTCATATTTAAAATAAAATTAGTGGGTTAGACTAGAAGCTCTCTAATCTTCCAAGAGTTGATTGAGCTATGACCTTGTTGGTACCTACCCCTTGCTCTAAAGTCACACAGAGTTACTGAGCATCACAAAAAATGTCTAATGATTTTTTTGCTTTGTTTTGTTTCAGATGTCTCTGTCTCTCTTTGCTGTTTCTCTTTGTCTTTATCTCCCTCAATTTTTTCTATATGTTACTCTGGTTCTAGGTTTCTTTATATCTAGCTCCCTCTACTTCTCTGTCTGTCTCTGTCTGTGTGTGTATATGTGTATCTCTGTTGCTCTCTCTGTGTCCCTCTGTCTCTGTCTGTCTCTGTCTCTGTCTGTCTCTTGCCCTCTGTCTCTCTCTCTCTCTGTCTCTCTGTCTCTCTGGACTGCGACATAAGCCCCTCAGGTTAAAGTCCTGAAGACTCTGTCCTTTAGTATCGGTGATTTGTAAAGAAAAGGATCTCTGAAGAGTCTCTCCACTCTGCTGTTCCCAGGTGCCTTCCTGACCTGACAGTCATTGTTTTGTTTTCTAAGGCCTCTTTCAGGTGGTCTATTTTTTTAATCTAGAATTCTTCTCATTGTTGGGATTCACAGGTCTAAGGTCTCTCCAAGTTACTTTATAGATCATTCAATCCAGGGATCTCAAATTGAGAGTTAGAAGGGAACTTAAAGGTCATTCAATCCAAACTCTTCAGTTCATAGAAGAGAAAGCCTAAACCCAGAGAAGCTGTCGCTTGCCTAAGATTACAGAGATAGTATCAATGGGAAAGAATCCTAAAACCCCTCCAAGCTCTAACATCTTACATTCTAAGATCCCTTCCATCCCATTCTATGTTCTCCAGACCCTTCTAGGTCTGACACTCTCGTTCTAAAGTCTCTTCCAGCTCTCTCTGGTCTCATTCCCTCTGACTGTGGGAAAACAAATTTTCTGATGAATGAAATACTGCCCCAGGGAGTGAGACCAGCACACCAAGGCCCCTGAGGGATTCCTCCAAAGCCCTTCCTACAGGGATCAAGCTGGACTTCCTGCTCTCTGAGGCCCAGGACAGAAAAACACAACACACCTGCTGGGCTGTCCCCAGAAGGAAATGGAAATTAATCCCAGGGCATCAGACCCCTGGATAGGACAGGTCCATTTGGCTGTGAAACGGGAACTTAGAGCCAACTGAGACAGTTATGTTCTCCACCTGTCAGTCTTCCCTAACACACTAATTTACACACACACACACACACACACACACACACACACACACACACACACACACCCCTCTTTCTACTCACTGCCCAGATCTCCAAAACCTCAGGAAAAAAGAGATGTGGCAGTCTTGGAATCAAAGACCTAGCTTCATCTGCTGTGCAAGATTTAAACTCCTCATCTTTTCCAGACCTGGAGAACAAGGCACTGTGCATAGTAGGGATCTCACAAATGTCCGTTGTGTCTAGGAATAGAATTTAAAAAGAACTCCCTCGTTTTGCTTTGTTTTTACAGATGTGGACATTGAGGAGATTAATTTTTCCATAGTCGCATGGTTAATTAAATTATAGTGTCTTCTTTCATTTCTTTCCCTCCTTTGCTTCTCTATTCTCTCACTCCCCATTCTCTCTATCCATCTTTTTTGTTCTTTCTCTCCATGTCCCCACTTTTTCCTGTTTCTTGATTCCTATATCTCCTCCTCTCTGCTTCTCTTAGTCTCCCTGGGAGGAGTGTGGCACAAATGGAAGAGTTGGCACAAAATAGGCTGGTTATTGAATTAAAGGGATGGGTTTTTTTTAAATTCCTTCAAATTTAATCCTCCCCCCTTTACCCTCCCTATTCAACAGTACACTAGATTTTCTGTAAATGAAAACCCAAGTGGAACTCACAGTCACACACCTACAGCGCTGACCCTCCCCTCCCTAAGCCATGACCCACCAGGCAATGTCTAAAGTCCTAGACCTGCCATTCAAGACCCTCCCCAACCTGATCCCTCCCTCCCCTTTCAGTCAAATTACAACCTACTAAGGGTCCTTCTATGTCACTACCCTCTAGCAAAACTGGTCTCCTCATAGGCTTCAAACATCCCTAAACTACTCCTCCTGTCTGGGTCTTGACAAAGTCACCATCCCCAGCCTTCCCCCGGGGCTCTTTTCTCTGACTCAACTATGTTGTTCTTAGCAGAACAATGTCTCCTTCAATTTCACAACCAACTGGGACAATCTCCTCCAATAGCAAAAAGTAAATTTAAGTAAATTAAACCAAGGGAATTGAGGGAATCTCCCCATAAGTATTCTGCTCCCCACCCCGAGAAGGTAAAGAGTAGGACAGGGTGACCTATCCCCAAGAAGACGCACTGATGGATGATATTGGGGCCATATAGGGGAAGGAACAAACTATAGACCAAGGGAAGCTAAATTATTAGCCAGTCTTGAATGCAAAAATTTTCTGCCCTTCCATTTGTCTCAGTTAAGCTTTGTAGCTCTACCAAACCCATATATTGGAGATCCTTAATTGATGTCTGTTTAATTTTGATTAATCTGGCAACTTTTACCAGGAATAGTTTAACTCCAGACTGTCTGCCCATTTCCTCCCTCTGCCCTCACTTTCACTAATCCACACAACCTCACCCCATGACTGAATGATCATCAGGAAAACTTCAAAAGTAAAGAGATGGTTTAAAGGCTAGGGTCTAAGGCTTGGGATTGAAAAATCTGAGTTCAAATGCTCCCTCAAGACCACCTGTCGTCTGAGAATGGGAAAGTTATTAAAGGTCATTCAGCCTCAGTTTCTTCATCTGTAAATGGGGGGAAATAATACCACCTACATCAAATGATTATTGTGAGATTGAACTATAGGTAAGGTACCAGTTAAGTCTAAAAGAGGTGTATAGAAATACCAGCTCTTCTCTTTTAACACTGAGACAAAGGGGGGGGGGATCTTGATTCTCTAGGGCTTTGGTGCCTTCCTCATAACTTGGATAGTTATGAGAAAATACAGTTTGAAGAATATTATCCTCATTTTCCAGTGACTTAGCCAGTCACACAGCCAGTAAGAACCAGTGAGGATTACTAATGATAACAATCGTAGCAACTGGTGTTTATATAGTGCTTTTAAGGAGCAGAGGAGAGGAGGGGAGAGAAAAGAGGAGAGAAGAAGAGGGGAGGGGAGCGAAGGAGAAGAAGGGAAGTGGGGAAAAGGGGGAGAGAAAAGGGGAAGAGAGGAAGAGGGAAGAGGAGAAGGAAGAAGGAAAGGGAAGGGGAAGGGAGAAGAGAGGAGAGACACCGGGGGTAGACAGCAGACCTGGAGGCAGGAAAACCTAGGCTCAAGTCTGACACTTATTGCTTGTGTGACACCCTGAAAATTGCTGGGTCCCCGAAATCACTGTCTAAGACTTCAGGTTGCAGAGTAGTTGCCAGTCTTCCTTGTCAGAGGGAGCATCTGCATTCATAGTTTCCCACATCAATGCATCAATGAAATAACAATTCTAGTGTTTGTGTGTGTGTGTGTGTGTGTGTGTGTGTGTGTGTGTACATTTAAATATAGATAGATAGATGAATAGTATATTAGAGCTATATATATATATATATATATACATGTGTAGAGATGCATGTATTTGCATGTATAGATATGTATGTGGGAATATATGTAATTCCATGTAGATGTGAATATACATATTGAATACAATAATTATATATGTATTGAAATCATAAAGTTCTGAGTTCAAATGCTCCCTCAAGCCCACCAACTGTCTGACTCTGGGCAAATAATTATATTAATTATTATATATATTATATTATATTATATTATAATTATCTTAATATTATATCTTGTGATTCTATTAATTCTATTAAGCCATTTCCATATACAGATGTATTCTGTATGCGTACCTGTCTACATAAATGTGTCTGCCTATGAATATGTATTACAGGGGGCACTCCAGAGTTACAAATGATTTGGGGGGAGGGGAATTCACAGCTGGACTTCCATCAATTCGGGATTAAGTAACCTTCTCCAGTTTCCGGCTTTAGAGAGCTGCTTGAGCCCTAGCAGGCGGAGGGACTCCTCGGGTCTGCCCTGTACCCAGGCTAGATCTGAGGGGTTTCTTGAACTCGGGTTTTCCTGGCTCTGAGGCCAGCAGGACCTGCTCCCTGACTCTCACTATAAAACAAATAGCTCAACTCCTGTAGAATTTTTGAATTGGGGGGGGGGGGAGGGGCAGGGTAGAAGGAAGCCCAGGGAAGGACTCACTTACCATCATTGATCTCCACTTCGTAGGGCGAGGGTCTCCTCTTGACTCGATTGTTGCTGGTAAACACCGGGAAGGGGTCTGGCTCCCCGAAAAACCCACTGTCGGGAAGAGAAGGAAAGATAGGAGAAGCGGGATCAGATATGCCAGCCTTGGGGGCAGCTAGGTGGCGCAGTGGATAGAGCACGGGTCCTGGAGTCAGGACGACCTGAGTTCAAATCCGACCTCAGACACTTAATAATTACCTAGCTGTGTGGCCTTGGGCAAGTCACTTAACCTCACTGCCTTGCAAAAAAAACAACCCAGCTATACCAGCCTCCATCATCTACGACTTGAGGTCGTCACGTACACAGGGCAGGGAGTCGAGACTGCGAATTAAAGTGCGGCCCCGATGCCCCTTGCCCATCTTCCTCTCTAGGGCTCCTTTGTGATGAGTCGAGGGTCAGCAAGGGCTCCCAAGAAGCTCCCTGCAAAGTTGAGTAGGGAGGATAAGGAAGAAGAACCCCCACATAAAGGGGGGCATCTATTAACTTTAGAACCTTGAAAGAAAAGAAGGCCCGGGCTAACACCGGCGTGGGATCAAGGCAGAGTTCAGTTACACAGCTCGGCTGGGCAGATGAGGAAGGAGAGGAGGCCTCTCTGTCCCCAGGATTTGCCATCTGACTCTCTTCCATCATTCAGATGGAGCGACCTGGAGCGGCCAGGGAGACCTATTCGAATAGCAGACAAGTATGGGAAATGAGACCCGGACAGATAGAGGGGTGGACATAATGGAAAGGAAGACACGCAAAGGGCAGAGGCGAGTAGAGAGAGCCACACAGATCAGCTGGAGGATCAGATCAAGGCAAAAAGAAAGACACAGAGACACACACAGAAACGGGCAGAGGGGGGTGGGGAACAGGAGGAGGAGGAGGAGGAGGAGGAGGAGGAGGAGGAGGAGGAGGAGGAAGGTAGACTTGGACAGAGGAGAGAAAGGAGGGAGAGAAAGAAGAGTGACCGAGGGTAGGGTTTGAGAAAGGCTAGATACAAACTCAGAGTGCAACGAAGGAGGGCAAGGACAGGAAGACGAATCGAAGCCCTTGCTTGCCTTGCAGGCAGCCACACATTCACATCACACTGACATAAAATACAGATGTGAACACACAAGTGTAATGCACTGGTCGGTCCCTAAAACAGTAATGCTGTAGTTACCGTAAACAGTAATAATAGGGAGCCTGATCACCCATAGGTGGGGGCTTCGCGTTGCCCAACAGAGTAGCAACCCACCACCTCAGAAGCATTACAAGGGTCAAGGTCCGCAGAGCTCCGCTGGCCTGGTGGCGCCCTCCTAGATGCTCCCTCTAGTCTCCACCCCCTCCCCAAACACACAGACCCATTCTGCAGTAGTCTGATCCCTGGGCTCACATACTGATCGTCCATGGCCACATCCTGGCCCCCACTTCTACATAGCAGACTTCTCTCCTCTATTTCGGTTCCCACCCTCACATCCTGGCCCCCAACCCCACATTCTGGTCCCCCACCCCCCACTTCCTGGCTTCCCCCTCATATCTCGGCCCTCATTCCTATACTTGTGCCCCCACTCCCCACAGCCTAGCGTCATTCCCCCATTCTGGTCCCCATTCCCCATTTCTACACGCGGACCCACCCGCACATTCTGGCTCCCATCTTCTCATCTTGGCCCCCGTTCCTCCTTGCGTGCCCCCATGCCCACATTCTGGCCCCCGTTCCTCCATGCGTGCCCCCATGCCCACATTCTGGCCCCCGTTCCTCCATGCGTGTCCCCATGCCCACATTCTAGCCCCTGTTCCTCCTTGCGTGTCCCCATGCCCACATTCTGGCCCCCGTTCCTCCTTGCGTGTCCCCATGCCCACATTCTGGCCCCCGTTCCTCCTTGCGTGTCCCCATGCCCAGTCTCCGTGCCCATTCCTCCACACGCGTGCCCACCCCCCCCCCAGCCTGGCGGCCCCTCCGCCCTCCTCCCCCTTGCGTGGGGCCGTCTGCACCAACCTGCTGAGGGAGGCGAGCGGCTGCCCGAGCCCGTAGAGCATGGCCCTGCCGGCAGCGGCGGCGGCCGCCTGTCCCGGGAGCGCGGTGGGGCTCAGCTGCACCATGCGGCCGTCGCTGGGAGGCTCGACTGGGGCGGGCGCCGTGGCCGGGGCGGGGGCGGGGGGCCGACACAGCTCCGTGGTGGGCACCCTCTGGCGCGCCTCCGCGTCGCGGCCCTTTAAGTCGCGGGCGCCGCCCCCCGGGCCGCGGCGGGGGGCCAGCTCGATGACGGGGGGGTCGGGGGCCGGCCGGCCGGTCTCCTTGGCAACGCCGTTGAGGAGGAGGAGGTGGGGGGGGGCCCGCGGAGGCTCCATGCGGGGCTCGGCCTCGGGCTCGGGCTCGGAGCCCCGCCCCCCCCGCCGCCGCCGCTAGTCCCCGGGGCCGCATCCCGCGGGGGGTCACTGGGGGGCAGCTCAGCTGGCTGCCGCTCCATCATCCTGCAGGGACACAGACAGACAGGCAGACGCGAGCGGACGGACGGACGGACGGACGGACGGTCACACGGACGGACACGCAGCGCCCGCGGGCGGGGACAGGAAGCGTGGGGACCCGGGGAGGGGGGCGGGGGCGGGGGACAGAGACGGGGAGGGGGAGGACACACCAGGAGGGGGGAAGAGCCGACCAGAAGAAAGGGGGGGGGTTATTTCATTATTTCACGGGAATGAAAGGAGAGGACCGACAGAGGGAGGCAAAAACGGAAAAGACGAATTCTCCGGAGAGGCGCAGTATCCGTTCTGGGGGGCCCTGGAGGGCAAAGGGGAGAGAGGCGCAGAAGCCGGGGACAAGTCTCCTTTGCCTGCCTGCCCGCCTCTCCGCCGGTTCCCCTTGCCCCGCTCCCCTCCTCCTGCCTGCTCTCACCCCCTCCACGCTCTCCTCTTCCTCCTTCTTCCACCTCCCCTCCCCCAGCTTCCCTAATCCCCCTTTCCCCCGCTGTCTCCCACCCCTCCTCTCCCGGTCCCAGCTCTCCACCTTTTCCAGAGTCCTCGGGGACATCGGTCCGAGAATCCACGGAGGATGAACCGAGGAAACCAAAGACAGGAGGGAGAGCAGGAGTCTCCCCTCCTCGGTCCCTCCACTCTGTCCCGTTCCCCTCCCGCCCGTGGCCCTTCCCCACCCTTGGCCTACCATCTCCCTCCCATCCAAACACACGACCCCGCGTGGGGGGCAAGGTGAGATGTTGCTAGGGGCTGGGGCTGTGGCCATGCGGGTAACGCGGAGTGGGGAGCAATTATGCCCATTCAGACCAGACTCCAACATAAACCAGGGGAGAGGAAAAAGAGAGGAGTGGTCCGACTTCAGAACGAGTCCAGTTGGTCTACACGGGCCCTTCTCAGCTGACAGGAGTATTGGTTCACAATTCGCTTCCTTGGGGAAACTACAGACCTGCCTCCTCATCCCTCAAATACCCTTTTTTTTTTTTTTTTTTTTTTGGAAAAAACGTCTTTATCTAGAGTCTTGCTCCATGATGCCTGTTCATCGAGTAGGGCCGCGGCACCAGGCGAGCTAGGAGGAAACCAAACCCTCATTCTAAGTGATGCTTGATTGGATTTTTCTAATCACCTCCATGAAAGGTTTTCAACACTCAGCCACAAACTCAAATATAATTTTAAGGGGGTTCCAGCGATCCGATGTGCGCGGCTGACTGTGCCAAGCGCAACCGAACCCGCAGCTCTGTGAACCCCTCTCTCTCCCCATCCTCTCATGGATGCTGCTTCTCGCCTCCTGCCCACCCACACCCCGCTGATCCAGCGGAGTCAGATCCCACCCACAGGGCGCCCAGGGGCCGGGCTCCGAGTGGGCAGGCATCGAAACCACTGCGTTCAAAGCGAGGTTCCGAAAGGCGCCAACAATGTCTACGACCGGGTCAGCCCTGAGTCAGACCTGCCTGGATGGCGGGAGGAGAAAAGGCTCCTTGACAGGGACTGTCCCGGTTCCCCCCCGCGTTACGCAGATTCCTTCGCTATCCCCCAGGTGCGGGGCAGGGCCATGGGTTGCGGGCAGGGGAGGAGCTAGGGCCCGAAGCCGAGCTGGGGGATTCGAACCAAGCGGGAGCGGGACGAGCACTGGGGACTGACAACCAAAGTCTAGAACAGGCTCTTGGTCTGGACTCGGAGGAGAATGCTCTGGGCTCCGGGGCCGCTCCAGCTCAGGACTCCAGAGAGGCAGGAGGCCAAAATGCCCCTGCATCCCCTGGCAAGGGAATGATAGCTGCTCCCCAGGTTGGGGAATTCCCTAGGCGCACGGACTGCCCCCGCGCTTCCCAAACCGACCTGTGAGGAATCTCCACTGAAAAAACGGAATCGCCAGGGAAGTATCCAAGCCAGGCTGGCTCTCAGCTACTGAGCTTGGTGGAGTCGGGAAAGCCCTGGGTTCGAAATCCCGTCTCTGCCCCCTTTGCAGGCCGTGAGTCCTGGCACCAAGTGGTCCCACCTGACATCAGACCTGTCTGGTTTTTAAGAAAATGGAGGCAAGATCGCTTGCACTGTCACCCTCAGAGGGAGTGGAAGGTGATGGACGGGGAGGGTCGAGATGGGGAAATTGTGTCAACACGAAGAGAAAGGGAGATGGAAATGGGAGAAGAGTTCCCGCTAGGAAGGGTTTCGTGGATCGGACCACCACAGGGGAACTGACTGATGATGGTGACAGGACTGGGGGGGGGGGGGGGGATGTAACCTCAGGAAGGCTCGATCGATTTCAGACGTCAGGGGTGGCCTGAGACAACTGGTAATCGATCGGCCTCCCAATCCAGCTCGGCTCTGCCCAGCTCCCGGCCCTGGGCCTGCCACACCAGCTGCAAGCTGAGCCTGGCTCCCCCAGCTTCTCCCTAACAGGGGTCCCTCTCAAGAGGCTCCGGCTTAACGGCTCCGGGCCAGAAAGCTCTCCCTCATTCTGCATTTGAAGAGAAGCTTTCCTAAAGAAACTGAGCCCCTAAACTAAATTTGTTTAATTTTATTCTGATGAAAGTAAAATAAATTTTTTAAAAAAAATTTTTAAAGAAAATAAACAAAACGAAACGAAACGAAAAATAAGGGCAGGTCCGGAGAGAAAAGGTCGGCCTTCGGTGCTTGTCTAGGAAGCTTCCCAGACAATGGGCCCATGGCTGCTAGAAGCGCCCACCCCAGGCGGGTATAGGAGCTGAGGCAGCTGAGGCTAAGGGGTCCCCAAGCTGCCGGCCATCATCCAAGCCAGGCCCCTGCTCCCTGAGCCTAGACGGAGAAGAGGGGAGGAGAAGGAGAAGGGGGACCCTGAGCTCGATCTCCTCCCAAACCAGCCTGGGCAGCACCTTCCCCGGTAGGGGGTGAATGACCCAGTGGGTGTCCAGCCACTTTGGCCAAATGAGTCAGACTCCAAGCCCAGGGCAGGGTAATCTCGGGGAGCCGTTAGCTCCCCCCCCTCCCCCAGCCAGGGGCTTCCACCCTCCTCACCTCCCCCCACCTCGAACAGCTTTCTCCACCTCCTTATCCTTAGGCGGGAGGGTGGTTAGGTCAAGCTCCCTAAACCGGTGCAAGGCCTCTAATCTGAAGACTCGAAAAGGAGAACCGTTTCCTGGTTTTTATTTTAAAGGGGACAATGGGAGGGGGGGCGGAGTAGGGACAGTGGGAGTGAGACTCTAAATAGGAGGGCTGCTACAGTGCGGGAAAACTCCCCACAAGGATCATCAGAATGTTCGCACGATGAATGAGAATGAGGAGGAGGAGGAGGAGGAGGAGAATAAAAAGAAGCAGTCCTAAAATGCTTTCCTCATCGCAATCCTTTGAGTACATAAACCCCCGTTTTACAGAAGAGGAAACTGAGTTCCAGTGGAAGAAAGCAATTTAATCAATTGGACAGACATTTTGAAAACTGTATCCGGGCTAGTCTTAAACTCAAATTACCAGAAAAAAACCTAGGATTCTTTCTATTCACATCTCCTCCTTTGTGCTCTTCCTTAATGACATCCCAGTCATCCACTCCCGCGGCCATTGTTTTCTATGGGCATTAGGTCTCTCCAGAATCGGGTTCAGCCTCAGGAGACCTGGGATCAAATCCAAGCTCTGCCATATTGCCTTTGTGATCCCAGGATTCAAGCTTTTTCCAAACATCCCTTCACTTCAATTTCTCAGTTTTAGAAAATGAGTTTAGACTCGAAAGTCTCTATAAAGTCCTCATGAAGCTCTGATCTTTTCCATAACTAGGAGGGGGGCTGCTCTTATACATGCATTCCAGCCCTGCTCAACACACCCCCTGGAATGGACTGGAAGCTCAGCATTACCCCACTGACACCTGTTGAATGAGTGATTTACTAATCAGGTGGCCGGCCTCCTCAAGTCCGGATCTCAGATTCCTCAGCTATAAAATAATGTGACTGGATATGATCTCTATGATGGAGCTTAGAAGTAATTGTGCCTCTTCCTCTCTCACCCTCAAGAAATGGTACATTTCTTAAGAAAGGGTCGGATTTTGTTGATTTGTCTTCTTCCCTCAAAACAATGTCTTTGTTTTGTTTTAATCAACTGAGTAGTTTAGACTATTAGAAAATGTCTTCACTCCTAGGAGAAAGTAAAAAAGAACCTGTTCCTATTGTTTTCACTACGTTCCTTTCAGGTAAGCGGGAGGGCATAGTTCTTACCTCCACTTTCCCACTCGGTGGCTTGATCTGCCCAAGCTCACCCAGATAAGCAAGCACTGTACAGGGTTCTACAGAGACCTGCACTGCCTGTCCTCCCTATCCTGAGGAGCATCCCACCCTTGAGCTGTCAGAGAGACAGGACCCCACCTGATGGAAACTGTTTGGGTGGTTAATATAAAATACCCAGAAGGAGAAAGGAGGAGGAAAACCATTTAAAACCTTCAACTTTTGTCAGATTGACTTGGATGATTCTGAAGACGGGGTAATGAAAGCCCCCAAATATCTGTCTACCCCAAGGCAGAATCTTTTCTAACACTAACCTCCAGGGCTAGGTTTTCTAACACAGATTGCTCTTCTGCTCTACACATGCACCCTCAGGTTAATCTGAATTTTGGATAGAATGTGGCCAATAAAAGTGGTTCTAACCAAAACTTTGGAGACTCCTCAGCTCTCAGGGACCTCTGCCCAGGAAGCTTTCTCCTAATGCAGGGACAATTCAATTAGGTGAAAGTGTTGCAGTACCCTAACACCTCTCCCACAGCACGTTGCCTAACCCTTTTTTCTAACTTATGTCACTTTCTCCTCAGCAAGGGTGATTTGTATACTTGTCTATCTCCCCCCAAGGGTGTAATCTCCTTGAGGACTGGATCTGGATTACCTCTTATTTTTTTTAATAACTCCAAAGGTAGCACAGAAACTTAAATGCTTAATAATTATTTCTTGAATTAGACTGAATTTTTACAAAAGAGTAAATTGAAGAAACCTAAAGTAGAAAGTGACTTGTCCAAAGTCACACAATGAATCAATACCAAAGCCAGAAGCAAATCCTCCAAACCCTGCTCATCATGACCCTCCTCGTTCAACAGCACCAGCACCTTAATTCTCCAACTTCTGCATGGTTATTCCCACCACCATTCTCCTCATCATACTTAGACTCCTCAGCTTCTGATAAGATCCCCACAGTTGCCAGCCTCTAAGGGAAACCTTCCTCATCTTCCCCTTGACAAGGGTCTCTTACTCCATTTACCCGTGATTTCATATTTCACTGACGAATTCTATTCCCCAGTAAAATGAAAGCATTTTTGAGAACAAGGGGGTCGTTGGGCATTGTTTTTCATTT